>NC_042961.1:61574436-61589436 GCF_901001165.1 Salmo trutta
CCCCCCCTCCTCCTCTTCTTCTCTCTCCATCTCTCCTTCTTCCTCCTCTTCCCTGTTATATCTTTGTGGGTGTAATTGGCCCCCGGACCTCATGGGAACTCCACCAGGCTGCAGCAGGTGGTGGATGAGGGGGTAGGGGGGTCGTGAGGAGGGGTTGGGTGCACCGTGCCCCCCTCCTGAGGGTGTGGGGTGGTCAGAGGGGTTGGGATACGGGTCGAAAGGAGAGATCAAGGAGGACTGATGACCAAACAGATCAGAGGGGGAATCCATGGCTCTTTCTTTTCTCCTCCTCAATGACTGTTTCTAGAGAGAGAGAGAGAGAGAGAGAGAGAGAGAGAGAGAGGGGGATAGAGAGAGAGATTAAACTGGTTAGAGATCAACATATATTTGACGCCTTTTTACACAAATGTGAACGTTGCTCAAATGGAACATTCAGGTGTGACAAACTGAACGTTCCAGAGAAATACTCACTAAACCCATAAACTGAACGTTCCAGAGAAATACTCACTAAACCCATAAACTGAAATACTCACTAAACCCATAAACTGAACGTTCCAGGGAAATACTCACTAAACCCATAAACTGAACGTTCCAGGGAAATACTCACTAAACCCATAAACTGAAATACTCACTAAACCCATAAACTGAAATACTCACTAAACCCATAAACTGAAATACTCACTAAACCCATAACTGAAATACTCACTAAACCCATAAACTGAAATACCCACTAAACCCATAAACTGAACGTTCCAGAGAAATACTCACTAAACCCATAAACTGAAATACTCACTAAACCCATAAACTGAAATACTCACTAAACCCATAACTGAAATACTCACTAAACCCATAAACTGAAATACCCACTAAACCCATTAACTGAACGTTCCAGAGAAATACTCACTAAACCCATAAACTGAAATACTCACTAAACCCATAAACTGAAATACTCACTAAACCCATAAACTGAAATACCCATTAAACCCATAAACTGAAATACTCACTAAACCCATAAACTGAAATACTCACTAAACCCATAAACTGAAATACCCACTAAACCCATAAACTGAAATACCCACTAAACCCATAAACTGAAATACCCACTAAACCCATCAACTGAAATACTCACTAAACCCATAAACTGAAATACTCACTAAACCCATAACTGAAATACTCACTAAACCCATAAACTGAAATACTCACTAAACCCATAAACTGAAATACTCACTAAACCCATAAACTGAAATACTCACTAAACCCATAAACTGAAATACTCACTAAACCCATAAACTGAAATACCCACTAAACCCATAAACTGAAATACCCACTAAACCCATAAACTGAAATACCCACTAAACCCATCAACTGAAATACTCACTAAACCCATAAACTGAAATACTCACTAAACCCATAACTGAAATACTCACTAAACCCATAAACTGAAATACCCACTAAACCCATAAACTGAACGTTCCAGAGAAATACTCACTAAACCCATAAACTGAAATACTCACTAAACCCATAAACTGAAATACTCACTAAACCCATAAACTGAAATACCCACTAAACCCATAAACTGAAATACTCACTAAACCCATAAACTGAAATACTCACTAAACCCATAAACTGAAATACCCACTAAACCCATAAACTGAAATACTCACTAAACCCATAAACTGAAATACTCACTAAACCCATAAACTGAAATACTCACTAAACCCAGAAACTGAAATACTCACTAAACCCATAAACTCACTTTAGTGGAGTATGGCAGATTCTCTCTCTCTCTGTAGCCTCCTCTTTCCCTCTCTTCCTCCCCCTTTCCTCACTGTTATGCTATCAGCTCATAGACAGCTGTAAACTCTGTTTATTCAGATTGTGTACCTTCTCTCCTGCTCACCCCACACACCCACACACACACAGAGAAACAGGTAGCAGTGTGAAAGCAGTGGTCCTACTTGACAGTGATAACACAGAGATACTTCACACACACACACACACACACACACACACACACACACACACACACACACACACACAGAGGTACTTCACACACACACACACACAGAGGTACTTCACAGTACTTCATATATAGGCTAACATACTGGACAGAGGGACAGACAGACAACAAAAAGTGTCATTTTAAATAGGATTTGTGTCTAGCTATAATCCATAAATTAATTCAACTAAATGTGTGGCTTTTTAACCCTACGGAGAATAGGCCACATCAGTCACCATGGTCACCACGGTAGGGGGTTATTATAATTCCGTTGCAACATGAACTATATAATCCAACAACCTAAAAATAGATAAATATCAATTATTCAAATTCCATCTCTGTTAATACAGCGCAGATGGTGGTGGCCAGCTAACCGGGCAGGCAGTCTTTGCAATGCGCTTAACGCTTGGAATTATCTAGATAAATTCAAATCTATAACCTTTAGATCCATCTATGAAAAACGGGATCAGGAATTCAGGATATTACCGACAAAGACCAAATTACAGACTAAACTGACAACGACACAAATCATTTGGAGAGATGTAGCCTAATGAGAGAGATATATATATATTTTTTAATTCTGTTTGTTATAAATGACTATAAAAGTAGGCCTAACCGTTGTTTGTTAGATTAAAAGGTCTCGCTTGTCTTTGAGGCTTCCGCGCCGCGGCTTGGAACATCTGTCCACCGTGAGGGAACAACTCCGGTTCCGCTCTGTCCTGACTGACGCATGACCGACTGGGCACAGACGTTTAGTTTGATTTACATTTGTTGAGTTGTAAACTAACGGGAATTCAACGTCAAATCAACAAAATGTCATCATGTCATTGGATTTCGGTTAAAAGTTGAGTAGAAAATAAATACGAAATGCCTTTAATGTTGATGACTTTTCACAAATCCAAATCAGTTTTCCACGTTGATTTAACTTCATCACGTAGATATTTTGAGTTGAATTGAAGTGGAAATAACGTTAATCCGACCCGGTTTTGCACAGTGTGGAGCGACGGGCTGCGGGCACCGATTAATTGTCTGTGCACGTATGTCGCAGTTGATAATAGGTTAGGCTACATAAACATGGACGGACGGACGGACACACACACACACACACACATTGGTAGTGCAGTCACAGCAACGGACAGTGTGACAAACGAAACATATCATTTACTTTTGAAAACTCACTCGACTGGATAACTCCCTGCACGGAAACAGACCGTTCTCTCTCTTTTCCTCTCTCTCCGCGAGACTGTTAGAACCGGTTGGTTCTGTTTAGAGTTGTGAGACGGTCCTCTTCGCGTTTTATCGGTCTGCTCTGGTCAGCGCGAGCATCGACTCCGTAGGAAAGCCCTGCGCGCGGTGTTTCCTGTTATTGCTGCTCTTCGTTGCCTATACCCCTCAATCTCTCTCTCTCTCTCTCTCTCTCTTCCGAACATATCTCTCTGTGCCATCCTCGCGCGCTGTCCTATCGCGGTGTCCGGGTGGGCGTTGAGAGGTGTGCGAGGGCGGGCTCGCGAGGTTGGCATGACCCCCCCCCCCATCTATGGTTGGCATGACCCCCCCCCCATCTATGGTTGGCATGACCCCCCCCCATCTATGGTTGGCATGACCCCCCCCCCCCCATCTATGGTTGGCATGACCCCCCCCCCATCTATGGTTGGCATGACCCCCCCCATCTATGGTTGGCATGGCCCCCCCCCCCTATCTATGGTTGGCATGACCCCCCCCCCTCCCATCTATGGTTGGCATGACCCCCCCCCCTATCTATGGTTAGCATGACCCCCCCCCCCCCATCTATGGTTGGCATGACCCCCCCCATCTATGGTTGGCATGACCCCCCCCCATCTATGGTTGGCATGACCCCCCCCCCCTATCTATGGTTGGCATGACCCCCCCCCCCCCCCTATCTATGGTTGGCATGACCCCCCCCCCCTATCTATGGTTAGCATGACCCCCCCCCCCCATCTATGGTTGGCATGACCCCCCCCCCTATCTATGGTTGGCATGACCCCCCCCCCCTATCTATGGTTGGCATGACCCCCCCCCCCCCCCTATCTATGGTTGGCATGACCCCCCCCCCCCCCATCTATGGTTGGCATGACCCCCCCTCATCTCTTTCTTTCTCTCCCTCACTTTTTCGCTTCTATCCATTATGTTGCAGCCCATCCTATAGGTGAGTGAAAGGTCTATAGGATGAAATAACGACATGCCAAAAAACTGAAGTGCACTCTGGGAAGCTGTTCTATTGTAGGATTGGTGATATTGCCAAGAGTAGTCCATCCTACACCTATAGCTATTTAGGTGGGCAACTGAACTTCCTGTCTGCCGTCCTATCACAGAGCAGAGTTCACTCATTGGCCAGGTCTCTCATTGGCTCTTTACAACGACCTTTATAAACCGTTGGTCAGACGCTCACCTGACAGACGGTCTGCTGCACACTAACCTTAGGCCCTTGTCAAAGTGTCAACCGAAACCGGTAGACTGGATTGAAGTAGTCAAATATTAACTTTTGGAATTTTGTTATCTCCAGAATAAACACATTGATTTATTTGTAGACAGACATTTATTCACATGGCAGGGGCCTTGACAGCAAACATGACGAACATGGACGATGTGTTGCTTTTAGGGCAATGTGGTTGACAAGTGTATAGGCAACATTATCTCACCTGTTCATCTACTGTAGTCTGCAGCCCCTTGGGAATTAGATGGTAACTATGTTTGAGAGATGATATTAAAGGCTTAAACAAGTATCCAGGTAAATTCTAACGATAGCCAACCAATGGAAACAGAAGACTAGTCATCACGATGTGATGCAGCCACACGCACGCATACACACGCACGCACGCATACACACACACACACACACACACACACACACACCTCTATCTCTCGATTCCCCCACCACTTAATAGCCATTCTCTCCCTCTCTCCATCCCTCTGTTTTTATCCCTCCACATACCCTAAGCACCCCCCCTCTAACCTCTCTCTCCTCTTCAATATTAACCCCCCCCCCCCCCTCCGAGAAGCACTAAAATCAAAAGGTCGTGGTAGTTATGGTAACGATGGCGGTAACAAAAGCGAGAGAGAGGGATGGAGAGAGAGATAGAGAGGAACGTTTATCTGGATAAACAACAGCATATGCAGAGAAATTACAATGGAGAGAGAAAGAGAGAGTTTTCCTGTGTGTGTGTGTGGACAGAGTCATTTCTAGGTTATGCATTAAAATGGTATCTATGTATAATAAATACTGTTCATACACAGTCACTCAGAAAACACTACTGATCAGAGCATAGAGTTTAACTGACCATAAACCCACATAGCTAACTTCGTAAAATTATATTTTGGCACAGAGAAGAGAAGAGGATGGTGTGTGTGTGTGTGTGTATCTGTGTGTGTATATATGTGGGTGTGTATATATGTGGGTGTATCTATACAGTGCATTTGGAAAGTATTCAGACCTCTTCACTTTTTCCACATTTTGTTACGTTACAGCTTTATTCTAAAATGGATGAAACATATATTTTTTTCCTCAGCAATCTACACACAATACCACATAATGACAAAGTGAAAACAGGTTTTTAGAATTTTATAAAAAATAAAAATGTATTAAAAATAAAAACAAATACTTTATTTACAAAATTGAGGTCAGGTGCATCCTGTTTCCATTGATCATCCTTGAGATGTTTCTACAACTTGAATGGAATCCACCTGTGGTAAATTCAATTGATTGGACATGATTTGGAAAGGCACACACCTGTCTATATAAAAAGGTCCCACAGTTGACAGTGCATGTCAGAGCAAAAACCAGGATTGTGTCGAGGCACAGATCTGGGAAAGGGTACCAAAACATTTCTGCAGCATTGAAGGTCCCCAAGAACACAGTGGCCTCCATCATTCTTAAATGGAAGAAGTTTGGGACCACCAAGACTCTTCCTAGAGCTGGCTGCCCGGCCAAACTGAGCAATCGGGGAGAGAAGGGCCTTGGTCAGGGAGGGCGACCAAGAACTCGATGGTCAGTCTGACAGAGCTCCAGAGTTCCTCTGTGGAGATGAGAGAACCTTCCAGAAGGACAACCATCTCTGCTGTACTCCACCAATCAGGCCTTTATCGTAGAATGGCCAGACGGAAGCCTGTCCTCAATAAAAGATACATGACAGCCCACTTGGACTTTGCCAAAAGAAACCTAAAGACTCTCAAACCATGGAAAACAAGATTACCTGGTCTGACGAAACCAAGATTGAACTCTTTGGCCTGCATGCCAAGCGTCACGTCTGGAGGAAACCTGGCACCATTCCTACGGTGAAGGATGGTGATGGCAGCATCATGCTGTGGGGATGTTTTTCAGCAGCAGGGACTGGGAGACTAGTCAGGATTGAGGCAAAGATGAACGGAGCAAACTACAGAGAGATGCTTGATGAAAACCTGCTCCAGAGCTCCTCAGGACCTCAGACTGGGGCGAAGGTTCACCTTCCAACAGGACAATGACCCTAAGCACACAGCCAAGACAACGCAGGAGTGGCTTCGGACAAGTCTCTGAATGTCCTTGAGTGGCCCAGCCAGAGCCCGGACTTGAACCCGATCGAACATCTCTAGAGAGACCTGAAAATAGCTGTGCAGCAACGCTCCCCATCCAACCTGACAAAGCTTGAGGATCTGCAGAGAACAATGGGAGAAACTCCCCAAATACAGGTGTGCCAAGCTTGTAGCGTCATACCCAAGAAGAATCAAGGCTGTAATCGCTGCCAAATGTGCTTCAACAAAGTACTGAGTAAAGGGTCTGAATACATATGTAAATGTGATATTTCAGTCTTACTCTGCGGTCCAACTCAACCCAAACCATCTCAATTGGGTTGAGGTCGGGTGATTGTGGAGGCCAGGTCATCTGATGCAGCACTTCATCACTTTCCTTCTTGGTAAAATAGCCCTTACAAAGCCTGGAGGTGTGTTGGGTCATTGTCCTGTTGAAAAACAAATGATGGTCCCACTAAGCGCAAACCAGATGGGATGGCGTATCGTTGCAGAATGATGGGGTAGCCATGCTGGTTAAGTGTGCCTTGAATTCTAAATAAATCACTGACAGTGTCATCAGCAAAGCACCCCCACACCATCACACCTCCTCCTCCATGCTTCATGGTGGGAACCACACACGCAGAGATCATCCATTCACCTACTCTGCGTCTCACAAAGACACAAAGGTTGGAACCAAAAAGCTCAAATTTGGACTCATCAGACCATAGGACAGATTTCCACCGGTCTAATGTACATTGCTCATTTTTCTTGGCCCAAGCAAGTCTCTTCTTCTTATTGGTGTCCTTTAGTAGTGGTTTCTTTGCAGCAATTTGACCATGAAGGCTGATTCACACAGTCTCCTCTGAACAGTTGATGTTGAGATGTGTCTGTTATTAGAACTCTGTGAAGCATTTATTTGGGCTGCAATTTCTGAGGCTGGTAACTCTAATGAACTTATCATCTGCAGCAGAGGTAACTCTGGATTTTCCTTTCCTGTGGTGGTCCACATGAGAGCCAGTTTCATCATAGCGCTTGATGGTTTTTGCAACAATGGCATTTGAAGAAACTTAGAAAGTTCTTGAAGTGTTCCAGATTGACTGACCTTCATGTCTTAAAGTAATGATGGACTGTTGTTTCTCTTTGCTTATTTGAGCTGTTATTGCCATAATATGGACTAGGTCTTTTACCAAATAAACTCAGCAAAAATAGAAACGTCCTCTCACTGTCAACTGCGTTTATTTTCAGCAAACTTAACATGTGTAAATATTTGTATGAACATAAGATTTGACAACTGAGACATAAACTGAACAAGTTCCACAGACATGTGACTGACAGAAATGGAATAATGTCCCTGAACAAAGGGGGGTCAAAATCAAAAGTAACAGTCAGTATCTGGTGTGTCCACCAGCTGCATTAAGTACTGCAGTGAATCTCCTCCTCATGGACTGCACCAGATTTGCCAGTTCTTGCTGTGAGATGTTACCCCACTCTTCCACCAAGGCACCTGCAAGTTCCCAGAAATTTCTGGGGGGAATGGCCCTAGCCCTCACCCTCCGATCCAACAGGTCCCAGACATGCTCAAAGGGATTGAGATCCGGGCTCTTCGCTGGCCATGGCAGAACACTAACATTCCTGTCTTGCAGGAAATCACGCACAGAACGAGCAGTATGGCTGGTGGCATTGTCATGCTGGAGGGTCATGTCAGGATGAGCCTGCAGGAAAGATACCACATGAGGGAGGAGGATGTCTTCCCTGTAACACACAGCGTTGAGATAACCTGCAATGACTACAAACTCAGTCCGATGATGCTGTGACACACCGCCCCAGACCATGACGGACCCTCCACCTCCAAATCGATCCCGCTCCAGAGTACAGACCTCGGTGTAACGCTCATTCCTTCAACGATAAACGCAAATCCGACCATCAGCCCTGGTGAGACAAAACCGCGACTCATCAGTGAAGAGCACTTTTTGCCAGTCCTGTCTGGTCCAGCGACAGTGGGTTTGTGCCCATCGGCGACGTTGTTGCCGGTGATGTCTGGTGAGGACCTGCCTTACAACAGGCATACAAGCCCTCAGTCCAGCCTCTCTCAGCCTATTGCGGACAGTCTGAGCACTGATGGAGGGATTGTGCATTCCTGGTGTAACTCGGGCAGTTGTTTTTGCCATCCTGTACCTGTCATGCAGGTGTGATGTTCGGATGTACCGATCCTGTGCAGGTGTTGTTACACGTGGTCTGCCACTGCAAGGACGATCAGCTGTCCGTCCTGTCTCCCTGTAGCGCTGTCTTAGGCATCTCACAGTACGGACATTGCAATTTATAGCCCTGGCCACATCTGCAGACCTCATGCCCCCTTGCAGCATGCCTAAGGCACGTTCACTCAGATGAGCAGGGACCCTGGGCATCTTTATTTTGGTGTTTTTCAGAGTCAGTAGAAAGGCCTCTTTAATGTCCTAAGTTTTCATAACTGTGACCTTAATTGCCTACCGTCTGTAAGCTGGTAGTGTCTTAACGACCGTTCCACAGGTGCATGTTCAATTGTTTATGATTCGTTGAACAAGCATGGGAAACAGTATTTACAATGAACAACCCTTTACAATGAAGATCTATGAAGTTATTTGGATTTTTACAAATTATCTTTGAAAGAAAGGGACATTTCTTTTTTTCTGAGATATATATATATATATATATATCTACACATACACACACAGAAAAGTATGTGGACACCCCTTCAAATTAGTGGTTCCGGCTATTACAGCCACACCCGTTGCTGACAAGTGTATAAAATCAAGTGCACCGCCATGCAATCTCCATAGACAAACATTGGCAGTAAAACGACATTCTGAAGAGCTCAGTGACGTTCAACGTGGCACCGTCTTAGGATGCCACCTTTCCAACATGTTAGTTCTTTAAATTTCTGCCCTGCTAGAGCTTCTCCGGTCAACTGTAAGTGCTGTTATTGTGAAGTGGAAACGTCTTGGAGCAACAACGGCTCAGCCACGAAGTGGTAGGCTACGCAAGCTCACAGAACGGAACCACCAAGTGCTGAAGTACGTAAGAATTGTTGCAACACTCACTACCGAGTTCCAAACTGCCTCTGGAAGCAACTTTCAGCATAATAACTGTTTGTCGGGAGCTTCATGAAATGGGTTTCCATGGCCAAGCTGCCGCACACAAGCCTAAGATCACCAAGCGTAATGCCAAGCTTCGGCTGAAGTGGTGTAAAGCTCGCCGCCATTGGATTCTGGAGCAGTGGAAACACGTTCCCTGGAGTGATGAATCGTGCTTCACCATCTGGCAGTCTGATGGCCAAATCTGGGTTTGGCGGATGCCAAGAGAATGCTGCCTGCCCCAATGCATAGTGCCAACTGTAAAGTTTGGGGGAGAAGGAATAATGGTTTTTCATTGGTTCGGGCCCCTTAGTTCCAGTGAAGGGAAATCTTAACGCTACATCATACAATGACATTCTAGACGATTCTGTGCTTCCAACTTTGTGGCAACAGTTTTGGGAAGGCCCTTTCCTTTTTTAGCATGCAAAAAGCGAGGTCCATACAGAAATGGAAGGTCGAGATTAATGTGGAAGAACTTGACTGGCTTGCACAGATCCCTGACCTCAACCCCATCGAACACCTTTGGGATGAATTGGAACGCCGACTGCGAGCCAGGCCTAATCAACCAATATCAGTGCCCAACTTCACTAATGCTCTTGTGGCTGAATGGAAGCATGTCCCTGCAGCAATGTTCCAACATCTAGTGGAAAGCCATCCCAGAAGAGTGGAGGCTATAGCAGCAAAGGGGGTACCAACTCCATATTAATGCTCATGATTGTGGAAGTAGATGTTGGACGAGCAGGTGTCCACATACTTTTGGTCATGTATTGTACTCAGCAGGTATCCACATACTTTTGGTCATGTAGTGTACTCAGCAGGTGTCCACATATGTTTGGTCATGTAGTGTACTCAGCAGGTGTCCACATACTTTTGGTCATGTAGTGTACTCAGCAGGTGTCCACATACTTTTGGTCATGTAGTGTATCTCTCTGTGTGTGTTGCTACCTCTTTCTGAGGTTTGTAACATGTCAACCACTTGGCCCAACATCAAGCAGCTCATCCAATGGCTGATGATCTAACACTCAGTCTGTGTGTGTGTGTGTGTGTGATGATGATGATCTAACACACTTCAATAGCACTCCAGTACTCAGCAGTGCCAGGAATAAAAAATACATTATCCCAGAGAGAGACAGAGAGAGAGATGGAGAGATGGAGGGATGGAGAGAGAGAGAGAGATGAGGGATGGAGAGAGAGAGACGGAGAGAGAGAAAGATGGAGAGAGAGAGAGAGAGAGAGAGATGAGGGAAGGATTCCAGACCTTGGCAGAACGTCATGACCGTGCCTTCCATACATTGCTGGAGCAATTCTGCGGATTGCCCGCCACTACAGTAACCTCCCAGACTGTCAGTTACCCCGCTTCCAGTGGCGCCTCTCCCCAATTTACCCTGGATTCCCGAGAACCCCGCTTACCTCCTCTGGAGCGCTATGATGGAGATCCAGGATCCTGCCAGGCGTTTCTCTCCCAGTGTTCTCTCGTCTTTGAGCTGCAGCCCTCGTCATTTCCCTCGGATCTCTCGAGGATAGCGTACTTGATAATCCTGATGTCTGGGAGGGCTCTCGCCTGGGCTACGGCGGTGTGGAAGCAACAATCCACCGTTTGCCTCAGTCTGGAGGAACTTGTGGCGGGGGTACGTAAAGGGTTTGATTCTCCGTTATCCGGGAGAGAGGCAGTTCGTAAGCTGCTGCAACTACGTCAGGACTCCCGTAGTATGGCAGACTACCCGATGGATTTTTGCACGTTGGCAGCTGAGAGTGCCTGGAACCCGAAGCCCTGTTCGACGCGTTCCTTCATGGATTATCAGAGGAGGTTAAAGACGAGCTCGCAGCCTGGGAGCTGCCTACGGATCTCGACTCGCTCATCGCCTTGACCATCCGGATCGATAGGCGGCTACGGGAACGTAGGAGGGAGAGGAGGTCTGATTCCGGTCCCAGTCGCTCGCCCAAGGATCCCACCTTGCCTCCGAGGAATCCCGGAAGTCCCCGGTGTCTACGTTCTCGAGAGAATCCGAGGTTACCCGAGTTCCCCAAGAGTCTCCGAGGTCTGCTGACTCGCCTATTCTGGAGCCGATGCAACTCAGCACAGCTGTCTCCAGCCGAACGTTTACGCAGACTTAACACCAAGAGTTGTCTGTATTGTGGGACTACCTGTCATTACCTGTTTACCTGTCCATTAAAAGACCAGGCTCATCAGTAGGTACGAGTTCACTGGTGGGCCATATGAAGACTTTTCCTCCTCTCCTTACTCGCACCCCTCTCCATGCCATCCTGCTGTGGGGTGACCAGTCGGAATCTCTCCGCGTTCTCATTGACTCTGGGGCCGATGAGATTTTCACGGACGCCATCCTGGTGTCAGTTCTGGGCATCCCCACTCAACCCCTCTCCATTCCCATGGACGTTAGAGTGCTGGATGGGCGCTCTATGGGCAGAGTCACCCACAATGCTACTCCTATCAACCTGCGAGTGTCAGGGAACCACAGTGAGTCTATGTAGTACATGCTCATTAAGTCTCCTCAGGTTCCCGTGGTATTGGGGATTTCTTGGCTCCAGCGACACAATCCCCTTATCAACTGGACTCCTGGTGCTATTGTGGGCTGGAGCCCGTTCTGCCATGCCCATTGCCTGAAGTCAGCATAACCTGCCCCGGGACGTCTTCCTGTGGGCTTGTAAGCAGCCTCGGACCTCTCCGCCGTTCCCGCGGAGTTCCAGGATCTCCGGGAGGTTTTCAGCAAGGCCTGGGCCGCTTCGATTCCTCCGCATTGACCCTATGACTGTGGGATCGACCTTCTCCCGGGCACTACACCACCCCGGGGACGGCTGTATTCACTGTCAGATCCGGAGACCAAGGCTATGGAGACGTACATCGAGGACTCCCTGGCTGCAGGATGTATCCATCCTTCTGCCTCCCCCGCCGGCGCAGGGTTCTTCTTTGTGGAGAAGAGGGACAAAACCCTGTGCCCGTGCATCGACTACCGGGGGCCTCAATGACATCACGGTTAAGAACCGCTACTCTCTACCGCTCATCCCTTCGGCCTTCGAGACGCTCCAGGGGGCCATCATTCATCACCATTTTCTCTAAGTTGGACTTTCGGAATGCCTACCATCTGGTGCGGATATGGGAAGGGGGATGAGTGACGACAGCCTTCAACACTACTAGCGGACACTACAAATACCTGGTTATGCCATTCGGTCTGACCAACGCTCCTGCTGTGTTCCAGGCCCTGGTTAACAACGTTCTCCGCCACATGATGAAGCAGTTCGTCTACCTCAACAACATCCTCCTTATTTTTTCCCGCTCAGCTCAAGAACACGTTCTCCATGTTCCATAGGTCCACCAGATTTTTGTCAAAGGAGAGACATGCAAGTTCCATCGCTCCACCATCTCCTTCCTTGGGTACATCATCGCTGCTGGTAATATGCAGATGGATCCCGGGAAGGTGAGAGCGGTGGTGGATTGGCCCCAACCCACGTCCAGAGTGCAGCTGCAACGCTTCTTGGATTTGCCCATTTCTATCTCCGTTTTATCCGGGGTTACAGCACCCTGGCTTCCCCCTTTCAGCACTCACCTCTCCCAAGATCCCATTCACGTGGTCCCCAGCTGCTGACTGGGCGTTCCTGGACTTGAAGTACCGCTTCACCACAGCTCCCATCTGGACCCGTCCCATCAGTTCATGGTGGAGGTAGACGCTTCGGATGTTGGAGTGGGGGCCGTCCTGTTCCAGCGTTCCTCCCTGGACCTTAAGCTGCATCCCTTCCCCTTCTTCTCCAATTGTCTTAATGCCACGGAGAGGAATTATGATGTGGGGAATCGAGAATTACTCGCGGTGAAGATGGCATTGGAGGAGTGGAGGCACTGGTTAGAGGGGGAGGAACACTCATTCATTGTGTGGACGGATTACATGAACCTGGAATATCTCCACACTGCCAAACATCTCAACTCCAGGCAAGTTCAATGGGCCCTGCTGTTCACCCGGTTCAACCTTACCATCTCCTACCGGGGTACAAGAATTTTAAGCCGGATGCACTTTCACGCCGCTATAGCCCCGCTGATACACCCTCGGACCTTGAGACCATCCTTCTTACCTCGTGTCTGGCAGCTACACATCAGAGGAATAGAGAACCGGGGGTACGGATGTTTGTCCCAGACGCGGCCCGCTCCCCGGACCTGGAACGGGCTCATTCCCACAGGCTTGCCTGCCACCTTGGCTCCCGTCGGACCCTGGCCTTTGTGCGACAACGCTTTTGGTGGCTCACCATGGTCCCTGACGTCTCCAAGTTCGTCGTCGCCTGCATTGTCTGTGCTCAGAATAAGACTCCTCAGCAAGCTCCAGCAGGCCTCCTTCAACCTCTTCCTGTCCCTCACCGTCCCTGGTCACATATATCCCTGGACTTCGTCACTGGTCTCCCTCCGTCTGATGGCAACACCACTATCCTCACAGTGCTGGACAGGTTTTCCAAAGCCGCCCATTTCATTCCCCTCCCCAAGCTACTGTCTGTCAAGGAGACGGCCCATCTTATGGTGCAGCACGTCTTCCGGATCTATGGACTTCCGGTGGACACGGTCTCTGACCGTGGTCCTTAGTCCTGTCCTCCGGGTTTCACTCCCAGTCTAACCGCTAGTCGGAGCTAATCAGGACCTGGATACTACTCTTCGTTTCCTCGTCTTTGCCAACCCCACCGCCTGGAGCCAACCCCGCCGCCTGGAGACAACCCCGCCGCCTGGAGACAACCCCGCCGCCTAGAGCCAACCCCGCCGCCTGGAGCCAATCCCACCGCCTGGAGCCAGCAACTCGTGTGGGTAGAATACACCCTCCCCTGCTCAGCCACTGACCTCGCGCCTTTTGAGTGTTCGATGGGTTATCAACTCCCACTCTTCCCTGAGCAAGAGGTCAACATGCCAAGATGTTCGTCTGCCGCTGTCGCCATACCTGGAAGAGAGCCTGGTCTGCTCTTCTCAAGACCACCTCCAGGTATCAACGACAGGTGGACCACCACCGGACCCTGGCTCCTCCTTGTTATCGCCTCGGCAGAGGGTATGGCTGCCCACTCAGGATCTGCCCCTCCGGGTGGAGTCACGCAAACTTCCCCCCCCTGTTTTGTCGGCCCTTTCCCCATCTCCAAGATCCTTTAGCCCCTCTGCTGTTCGTCTTCTGTTGCCCCACACCCTTCGTGTGCGTCGCGCTTTTCATCAACGATATAATCTCTGTCTCACAGACCTCTGTCTCCTCTTTCCAGAGAGAGAAAGAGATGGAGTGATGGAGAGAGAGCGATGGAGGGATTGAGAGGGAGAGAAAGATGGAGGGATAGAGAGAGAGAGAGAGAAAGATGGAGGGATTGAAGAGAGAAAGATGGAGGGAGAGAGAGAGAAAGATGGAGGGATGGAGAGAGAGA
>NC_042961.1:61591936-61616936 GCF_901001165.1 Salmo trutta
CTCAAGGCTTAAAAATCCTTCTTTAACCTGTCTCCTCCCCTTCATCTACTCTGATTGAAGTGGATTTAACAAGTGACATCAATAAGGGATCATAGATTTCACCTGGTCAGTCTATGTCATGGAAAGAGCAGGTGTTCTTAATGTTTTGTACACTCAGTGTGCCTATCCTTGGAGCAAGCAGACCCTAGCCATACGCTGTAGAACATTTAATTGGCCCTCTCTAACACACACACACAAAATCATACATTTATGCACCAAAAAACCCTCTGACACAGAAACGTTTCCTGTGTGCCTGCCCATACAAGCAGTGCTTCCTGAAAAAAAAAAGCACTGGACACACACACACACACACACACACACACACACACACACACACACACACACACACACACACACACACACACACACACACTCACTCACACTATATTGCTCTCTCGCTACAACACTGGCACCAATTATCCTCTCTGACTGGAGTGTTTTGATGGTGTAATTGTCACGGACAGAGAGGAGAGCGGGATGGAGGGATGTAGAGAGGGAGAGATGGGGGATAGAGAGAGAGAGAGAGAGAGAGAGATGGATATATAGAAAAAGAGAGAGAAAAGAGATGAGTGCTGACACTATCAGCATGCTAATGCTGGGGTGCTCTCCACCTCCCTGTTGTTCCAACCCTCTCTCCCTCCATCTCTTTGTCTCCATCATGGTTTTCTCTATTTTCACAGGTGCAAGCTTTTCCCCCTCTCTCTCTCTCTCCATCCATCCATCCTTCTCTCCAGACTCCCCAGAATGCATAAACAAAAGAATGAAAGCCAGAGAGAGAGAGAGAGAGAGAGAGATCAAGAGAGAAAAGGGTGGGTCAGGATTTTTTTTCCCCCTGTCCGTTTTTCCGGACAATGAAGAGATCATCCCCTCATCCTTTAAATCACATCTCTCCATTTTTCACTCTCATCCGTCGCTCTCTCTCCCTCCGTTCTTCCCTCCCTCGTTGCCAGAGTAAGGGTTAGGTATCTCAGAAGTCTATTCATCCATAAGCAGATGGAATCATTCAGTCATTGTTGATGTCTTTATCTGTATCCCTGTTGGGTTTATGATGCAGATTTAAATTAGACCACTGCTCAACGGCGACACCCGGTGGTAGAGTTTAGCTACTACAACTACACACAATATACAGTTGAAGTCGGAAGTTTACTTTTTTAAATTTGATACTTAAGTATATTTGATCAATGCCATTTATTTTTGATACTTAAGTATATTTAAAACCAAATACTTTCACTCAAGTAGTATTTTACTGTGTGACTTTCACTTGAGTCCTTTTCTATTAAGGTACAGTTTACATAAACTTTAGGTTGGAGTCATTAAAACTAATTTTTCAACCACTCCACAAATTTCTTGTTAACAAACTATAGTTTTGGCAAGTCGGTTAGGACATCTACTTTGTGCATGACACAAGTCATTTTCCAACAATTGTTTACAGACAGATTATTTCACTGTATCATAATTCAGTGGGTCAGAAGTTTACATACACTAAGTTGACTGTGACTTTAAACAGCTTGGAAAATTCCAGAAAATAATGTCATGGCTTTAGAAGCTTCTGATAGGCTTTGGAGGTGTACCTGTGGATGTATTTCAAGGCCTACCTTCAAACGCAGTGCCTCTTTGCTTGACGTCATGGGAAAAATCAAAAGAAATCAGCCAAGACCTCAGAATTTTTTTTTGTCGACCTCCACAAGTCTGGTTCATTCTTGGGAGAAATTTAAAAACACCTGAAGGTACCACGGTCATCAGTATAAACAATAGTCCGCAAGTATAAACACCATGGGACCACGCAGCCGTCATACCACTCAGGAAGGAGACGCGTTTTGTCTCCTAGAGATGAACGTACTTTGGTGCGAAAAGTGCAAATCAATCCCAGAACAACAGCAAAGGACCTTGTGAAGATGCTGAAGGAAACAAGTACAAAAGTATCTATATCCACAGTAAAACGAGTCCTATATCGACATAACCCGAAAGGCCGCTCAGCAAGGAAGAAGCCACTGTTCCAAAACTGCCATAAAAAAGCCAGACTAGGGTTGGCAACTGCACATGGGGACAAAGATCGTACTTTTTGGAGAAATGTCCTCTGGTCTGATGAAACAAAAATAGAACTGTTTGGCCATAATGACCATCGTTATGTTTGGAGGAAAAAGGGGGAGGCTTGCAAGCTGAAGAACACCATCCCAACCGTGAAGCACGGGGGTGGCAGCATCATGTTGTGGGGGTGCTTTGCTGCAGGAGGGACTGGTGCACTTCACAAAATAGATTACATCATGAGGTAGGAAAATTATGTGGATATATTGAAGCAACATCTCAAGACATCAGTCAGGAAGTTAAATCTTGGGCGCAAATGCGTCTTCCAAATGGACAATGACCCCAAGCATACTTACAAAGTTGTGGCAAAATGGCTTAAGGACAACAAAGTTAAGGTATTGGAGTGGCAATCACAAAGCCCTGACCTCCATCCTATAGAACATTGTTGGGCAGAAGTGAAAAAGCACGTGCGAGCAAGGAGGCCTACAAACCTGACTCAGTAACACCAGCTCTGTCAGGAGGAATGGGCCAAAATTCACCCAACTTATTGTGGGAAGCTTGTGGAAGGCTACCCGAAACGTTTGACCCAAGTTAAATAATTTAAAAGCAATGCTACCAAATAGTAATTGAGTGTATGTAAACTTCTGACCTACTGGGAATGTGATGAAAGAAATAAAAGCTGAAATAAATCATTCTCTCTACTATTATTCTGACATTTCACATTCTTAAAATAAAGTGGTGATCCTAACTGACCTAAGACAGGTAATTGTTACTAGGATTAAATGTCAGGAATTGTGAAAAACTGAGTTTAAATGTATTTGGCTAAGGTGTATGTAAACTTCCGACTTCAACTGTACTCTTACCCTACCAGATCCGGAGCCAACTGGTTTTCTCATCTACCTGGTAATTCATACCTGCTGTCCTAGGTCTAAATCAGTCCCTGATTAGAGGGAAACAATTAGAAAATGCAGTGGAACTGGCTTCAAGGTCCACATTTGAGAGCAACATACTGTATCCATTCTGTATTATAGACCAACAGGCTCGGGGTCAATTCCATTTCTAATTCAATTAATTCAGGAAGTAAACAAATTCGAAATTCCAATTGTTTCCTCATTGAGAAACATTGAAGAAAAATGTGAATATTCAGTTTACTTCCTTAATTGTCTGAATTAAAATGGAATTGACCCCGACTGATAAATAACCTAACTAGAGTTCTTCCTGGTGAGGTCAAATGGAAAAACTCCTAGCCACACAGGTACAACAACCACCACCAAAGCACAACTCGGACGATGACAAGATAGCTGCATACACTGTATCGGCTGTATTGATTTATTTATGAAAACAATTAACGAATGCATGTGTAGTGTAGAAAAACACAATATTATTAATACCTTAAAAGACTTTAGGAAGATAAATTAAGCGGACAAAGGAACCATATTCCTTATATAGACCAGAGCCCTATTCCCTATATAGTGCACTACTTTAGACCAGAGCCCTAGAGCCCTAGTGTTCACCTATTGGCCCTGGTAAAAAGCAGTGCACTATATAGGGAATAGGGTACATTTTGGGAAGCAAGCCAGTGTCTTGTTCATTAAGGGGAATCAGATTCAAATATTTGACAGTTGATTCCAGATTTCCCACTGATATAAAAGCAACAGGGATGTGATTCTTTGTGTGTGTGTGTGTGTGTGTGTGTTTTAAGCAAAAGGAGGCTGCTGAGGGGAGGACGACTCATAATAACATCTGGAACAGAGGGAATGGAATGAAACGCCATGGAAACCGAACGTTTGATGTATTTGACACCATTCCATTTACTCCACTTCAGTCGTTACCACGAGCCCGTCCTCCCCAATTAAGGTGCCACCAACCTCCTGTGGTTTTAAGAGAGAGGTAGGGAGGGAGGTGTGTGTGTAAGTGGTGCTATTGGTTGTTCAACACTCCAGTTGGTCTATTGATCCTGAGTGTATTAAGGAGTGCGTGTTTCAGCGTCCTGTTCATGTGTGTGTTTACGAGTCCTTCTCCGCAGTGTGTGTGTGTGTGTGTGTTTAAGCATCCTGGTCCTGCGAGGTGTGTGTGGAGGTAAGTAGTGTGAGTAGTGTCTCTGCATGTTCCAGATACTGAGCAGTTCTTCTCTTTACTGAGCCTCTACGTTGTGGGTCTGGATCTCCTACACAGAGACAGAGACAGAGACAGAGAGAGAGAGGGAGAGAGGGAGAGAGAGGAGGGGAGGGGAGAGAGAGAGAGGAGGGGAGAGAGAGAGAGAGAGAGAGAGAGAGAGAGAGAGAGAGGAGGGGAGAGAGAGATAAAAGGTAAGGACTTTAGACAGAGAAGTGAAAAGGGAGAGAGGAAGGTCCTCAGCCCTCTCCACTACCAATATAGTACCTACATGGGTCTCTCTAACCCACTCCTCCCTCTCTCTCTCTCACAGTAAGGCGTCTACATACTAGGGATGGGTTTAGCTCCTAGCAAGAACACTGCATACTAGGGATGGGTTTAGCTCCTAGCAGAACACTGCATACTAGGGATGGGTTTAGCTCCTAGCAAGAACACTGCATACTAGGGCTGGGTTTAGCTCCTAGCAGAACACTGCATACTAGGGATGGGTTTAGCTCCTAGCAGAACACTGCATACTAGGGATGGGTTTAGCTCCTAGCAAGAACACTGCATACTAGGGCTGGGTTTAGCTCCTAGCAGAACACTGCATACTAGGGATGGGTTTAGCTCCTAGCAAGAACACTGCATACTAGGGCTGGGTTTAGCTCCTAGCAAGAACACTGCATACTAGGGCTGGGTTTAGCTCCTAGCAGAACACTGCATACTAGGGCTGGGTTTAGCTCCTAGCAAGAACACTGCATACTAGGGATGGGTTTAGCTCCTAGCAAGAACACTGCATACTAGGGCTGGGTTTAGCTCCTAGCAAGAACACTGCATACTAGGGCTGGGTTTAGCTCCTAGCAAGAACACTGCATACTAGGGCTGGGTTTAGCTCCTAGCAGAACACTGCATACTAGGGCTGGGTTTAGCTCCTAGCAGAACACTACATACTCGGGCTTGGTTTAGCTCCTAGCAGAACACTGCATACTAGGGCTGGGTTTAGCTCCTAGCAGAACACTGCTTACTAGGGCTGGGTTTAGCTCCTAGCAGAACACTGCATACTAGGGATGGGTTTAGCTCCTAGCAGAACACTGCATACAAGGGCTGGGTTTAGCTCCTAGCAGAACACTGCATACTAGGGCTGGGTTTAGCTCCTAGCAGAACTCTGCATACTAGGGCTGGGTTTAGCTCCTAGCAGAACACTACATACTCGGGCTTGGTTTAGCTCCTAGCAAGAACACTGCATACTAGGGCTGGGTTTAGCTCCTAGCAGAACACTGCATACTAGGGCTGGGTTTAGCTCCTAGCAGAACACTGCATACTAGGGCTGGGTTTAGCTCCTAGCAGAACACTGCATACTAGGGCTGGGTTTAGCTCCTAGCAAGAACACTGCATACTAGGGCTGGGTTTAGCTCCTAGCAAGAACACTGCATACTAGGGCTGGGTTTAGCTCCTAGCAAGAACACTGCATACTAGGGCTGGGTTTAGCTCCTAGCAGAACACTACATACTCGGGCTGGGTTTAGCTCCTAGCAGAACACTACATACTCGGGCTTGGTTTAGCTCCTAGCAGAACACTGCATACTAGGGCTGGGTTTAGCTCCTAGCAAGAACACTGCATACTAGGGCTGGGTTTAGCTCCTAGCAGAACACTGCATACTAGGGCTGGGTTTAGCTCCTAGCAGAACACTGCATACTAGGGCTGGGTTTAGCTCCTAGCAGAACACTGCATACTAGGGCTGGGTTTAGCTCCTAGCAGAACACTGCATACTAGGGCTGGGTTTAGCTCCTAGCAGAACACTGCATACTAGGGATGGGTTTAGCTCCTAGCAGAACACTGCATACTAGGGCTGGGTTTAGCTCCTAGCAGAACACTGCATACTAGGGCTGGGTTTAGCTCCTAGCAAGAACACTGCATACTAGGGCTGGGTTTAGCTCCTAGCAAGAACACTGCATACTAGGGCTGGGTTTAGCTCCTAGCAAGAACACTGCATACTAGGGCTGGGTTTAGCTCCTAGCAAGAACACTGCATACTAGGGCTGGGTTTAGCTCCTAGCAGAACACTGCATACTAGGGCTGGGTTTAGCTCCTAGCAGAACACTGCATACTAGGGCTGGGTTTAGCTCCTAGCAGAACACTGCATACTAGGGCTGGGTTTAGCTCCTAGCAGAACACTGCATACTAGGGCTGGGTTTAGCTCCTAGCAGAACACTGCATACTAGGGCTGGGTTTAGCTCCTAGCAGAACACTGCATACTAGGGCTGGGTTTAGCTCCTAGCAGAACACTACATACTAGGGCTGGGTTTAGCTCCTAGCAGAACACTACATACTAGGGCTGGGTACTAGGGCCCTCTCTCACCTCTCTCTCCATCCCTCCCTCCCTCTCTCTCTCCATCCCTCCCTCCCTCCCTCCATCCCTCCCTCACTCTCTCCATCCCTCCCTCCATCTCTCCATCTCACCTTTAACTCCAGTGATGAGTAAATCCACAGCTGTCTTGTATTTTTGTATGGCTGTACTGTACTCTCCCTCCTTCTCGCTTTCCATTGCAGCTGTGAGCTCATTGGCTGCCTGCTTCAGATAGCCCGCCTCCCCACCGTCCGGATTGGTCAAGGGCAGCGACAGAAGTTCTGATTGGTCGTGTGATGCTCTCGGTTGGTCTGGGCAAGAGAAATTAGTAACGAAAAGAACAGGAAGAAAAGAAAGATGAAATGACTGTATTTGTACAGTATCACTAAGTTATACGATAATGCTTTCAACCCTTCCTGTGTTTCCAGTTGAGATGAAGTAGATGAGGAGAGGATGCTACTTTTGTCTATTGAGCTACAGACTTCAAATCAAATGTTATTTGTCACATGCTCCGAATACAACAGGTGTAGTAGACCTTACAGTGAAATGCTGAATACAACAGGTGTAGTAGACCTAACAGTGAAATGCTGAATACAACAGGTGTAGTAGACCTAACAGTGAAATGCTGAATACAACAGGTGTAGTAGACCTAACAGTGAAATGCTGAATACAACAGGTGTAGTAGACCTTACAGTGAAATGCTGAATACAACAGGTGTAGTAGACCTCACAGTGAAATGCTGAATACAACAGGTGTAGTAGACCTCACAGTGAAATGCTGAATACAACAGGTGTAGTAGACCTCACAGTGAAATGCTGAATACAACAGGTGTAGACCTCACAGTGAAATGCTGAATACAACAGGTGTAGACCTCACAGTGAAATGCTGAATACAACAGGTGTAGTAGACCTCACAGTGAAATGCTGAATACAACAGGTGTAGACCTCACAGTGAAATGCTGAATACAACAGGTGTAGTAGACCTTACAGTGAAATGCTGAATACAACAGGTGTAGTAGACCTTACAGTGAAATGCTGAATACAACAGGTGTAGTAGACCTCACAGTGAAATGCTGAATACAACAGGTGTAGGTAGACCTCACAGTGAAATGCTGAATACAACAGGTGTAGGTAGACCTCACAGTGAAACGCTGAATACAACAGGTGTAGTAGACCTTACAGTGAAATGCTGAATACAACAGGTGTAGTAAACCTCACAGTGAAACGCTGAATACAACAGGTGTAGTAGACCTTACAGTGAAATGCTGAATACAACAGGTGTAGTAGACCTTACAGTGAAATGCTGAATACAACAGGTGTAGTAGACCTTACAGTGAAATGCTGAATACAACAGGTGTAGTAGACCTTACAGTGAAATGCTGAATACAACAGGTGTAGTAGACCTTACAGTGAAATGCTGAATACAACAGGTGTAGACCTCACAGTGAAATGCTGAATACAACAGGTGTAGTAGACCTCACAGTGAAATGCTGAATACAACAGGTGTAGTAGACCTTACAGTGAAATGCTGAATACAACAGGTGTAGACCTAACAGTGAAATGATGAATACAACAGGTGTAGTAGACCCAACAGTGAAATGCTGAATACAACAGGTGTAGTAGACCTTACAGTGAAATGCTGAATACAACAGGTGTAGTTGACCTCACAGTGAAATGCTGAATACAACAGGTGTAGTAGACCTCACAGTGAAATGCTGAATTACAACAGGTGTAGTAGACCTAACAGTGAAATGCTGAATACAACAGGTGTAGTAGACCTCACAGTGAAATGCTGAATACAACAGGGGTAGTAGACCTACCAGTGAAATGCTGAATACAACAGGTGTAGTAGACCTTACAGTGAAATGCTGAATACAACAGGTGTAGTAGACCTAACAGTGAAATGCTGAATACAACAGGTGTAGTAGACCTCACAGTGAAATGCTGAATACAACAGGTGTAGTAGACCTCACAGTGAAATGCTGAATACAACAGGTGTAGTAGACCTCACAGTGAAATGCTGAATACAACAGGTGTAGTAGACCTCACAGTGAAATGCTGATACAACAGGTGTAGTAGACCTCACAGTGAAATGCTGAATACAACAGGTGTAGTAGACCTCACAGTGAAATGCTGAATACAACAGGTGTAGTAGACCTCACAGTGAAATGCTGAATACAACAGGTGTAGTAGACCTCACAGTGAAACGCTGAATACAACAGGTGTAGTAGACCTCACAGTGAAATGCTGAATACAACAGGTGTAGTAGACCTCACAGTGAAACGCTGAATACAACAGGTGTAGACCTCACAGTGAAACGCTGAATACAACAGGTGTAGACCTCACAGTGAAACGCTGAATACAACAGGTGTAGACCTCACAGTGAAACGCTGAATACAACAGGTGTAGACCTCACAGTGAAATGCTGAATACAACAGGTGTAGTAGACCTAACAGTGAAATGCTGAATACAACAGGTGTAGTAGACCTAACAGTGAAATGCTGAATACAACAGGTGTAGTAGACCTAACAGTGAAATGCTGAATACAACAGGTGTAGTAGACCTTACAGTGAAATGCTGAATACAACAGGTGTAGTAGACCTCACAGTGAAATGCTGAATACAACAGGTGTAGTAGACCTCACAGTGAAATGCTGAATACAACAGGTGTAGTAGACCTCACAGTGAAATGCTGAATACAACAGGTGTAGACCTCACAGTGAAATGCTGAATACAACAGGTGTAGACCTCACAGTGAAATGCTGAATACAACAGGTGTAGTAGACCTCACAGTGAAATGCTGAATACAACAGGTGTAGACCTCACAGTGAAATGCTGAATACAACAGGTGTAGTAGACCTTACAGTGAAATGCTGAATACAACAGGTGTAGTAGACCTTACAGTGAAATGCTGAATACAACAGGTGTAGTAGACCTCACAGTGAAACGCTGAATACAACAGGTGTAGTAGACCTTACAGTGAAATGCTGAATACAACAGGTGTAGTAGACCTTACAGTGAAATGCTGAATACAACAGGTGTAGTAGACCTTACAGTGAAATGCTGAATACAACAGGTGTAGTAGACCTTACAGTGAAATGCTGAATACAACAGGTGTAGACCTCACAGTGAAATGCTGAATACAACAGGTGTAGTAGACCTCACAGTGAAATGCTGAATACAACAGGTGTAGTAGACCTTACAGTGAAATGCTGAATACAACAGGTGTAGACCTAACAGTGAAATGATGAATACAACAGGTGTAGTAGACCCAACAGTGAAATGCTGAATACAACAGGTGTAGTAGACCTTACAGTGAAATGCTGAATACAACAGGTGTAGTAGACCTCACAGTGAAATGCTGAATACAACAGGTGTAGTAGACCTCACAGTGAAATGCTGAATTACAACAGGTGTAGTAGACCTAACAGTGAAATGCTGAATACAACAGGTGTAGTAGACCTCACAGTGAAATGCTGAATACAACAGGGGTAGTAGACCTACCAGTGAAATGCTGAATACAACAGGTGTAGTAGACCTTACAGTGAAATGCTGAATACAACAGGTGTAGTAGACCTAACAGTGAAATGCTGAATACAACAGGTGTAGTAGACCTCACAGTGAAATGCTGAATACAACAGGTGTAGTAGACCTCACAGTGAAATGCTGAATACAACAGGTGTAGTAGACCTCACAGTGAAATGCTGAATACAACAGGTGTAGTAGACCTCACAGTGAAATGCTGAATACAACAGGTGTAGTAGACCTCACAGTGAAACGCTGAATACAACAGGTGTAGACCTCACAGTGAAACGCTGAATACAACAGGTGTAGACCTCACAGTGAAACGCTGAATACAACAGGTGTAGTAGACCTCACAGTGAAATGCTGAATACAACAGGTGTAGTAGACCTTACAGTGAAATGCTGAATACAACAGGTGTAGTAGACCTCACAGTGAAATGCTGAATACAACAGGTGTAGTAGACCTCACAGTGAAATGCTGAATACAACAGGTGTAGTAGACCTTACAGTGAAATGCTGAATACAACAGGTGTAGACCTCACAGTGAAATGCTGAATACAACAGGTGTAGTAGACCTCACAGTGAAATGCTGAATACAACAGGTGTAGTAGACCTTACAGTGAAATGCTGAATATAACAGGTGTAGTAGACCTTACAGTGAAATGCTGAATACAACAGGTGTAGTAGACCTTACAGTGAAATGCTGAATACAACAGGTGTAGGTAGACCTTACAGTGAAATGCTGAATACAACAGGTGTAGTAGACCTTATAGTGAAATGCTGAATACAACAGGTGTAGACCTTACAGTGAAATGCTGAATATAACAGGTGTAGTAGTCCTCACAGTGAAATGCTGAATACAACAGGTGTAGTAGACCTTACAGTGAAATGCTGAATACAACAGGTGTAGTAGACCTAACAGTGAAATGCTGAATACAACAGGTGTAGTAGACCTTACAGTGAAATGCTGAATACAACAGGTGTAGTAGACCTTACAGTGAAATGCTGAATACAACAGGTGTAGTAGACCTTACAGTGAAATGCTGAATACAACAGGTGTAGTAGACCTTACAGTGAAATGCTGAATACAACAGGTGTAGTAGACCTTACAGTGAAATGCTGAATACAACAGGTGTAGTAGACCTTACAGTGAAATGCTGAATACAACAGGTGTAGGTAGACCTCACAGTGAAATGCTGAATACAACAGGTGTAGTAGACCTCACAGTGAAATGCTGAATACAACAGGTGTAGTAGACCTTACAGTGAAATGCTGAATTACAACAGGTGTAGTAGACCTTACAGTGAAATGCTGAATACAACAGGTGTAGTAGACCTTACAGTGAAATGCTGAATACAACAGGTGTAGTAGACCTTAGTGAAACGCTGAATACAACAGGTGTAGTAGACCCTACAGTGAAATGCTGAATACAACAGGTGTAGACCTAACAGTGAAATGCTGAATACAACAGGTGTAGTAGACCTTACAGTGAAATGCTTCCTTACTAGCCCTTAACCAACAATGCAGTTCATGAAATAGAGTTTAGAAAATATTTACTAAATAAACTAAAGTAAAAACTAAAATGAACACAAAAATAACGAGGCTATATACAGGGAAACTACACATAGATAATAAACAGCGAGTAACAGCAGCATACCAAACAAATGGAGAGGGGTGTCAATGTAAATAGTCCTGTGGCAATTTGATGAATTGTTCAGGAGTCTTATGGCTTGGGTGTAGAAGCTGTTAAGGGTGTCTGAGTGACAGAGAGTGATAGAGTGTGAATGTGTGATAGAGAGTGATAGAAATACCACAGTGTGCCATCACAGCAGCAAGATGTGTGACCTGTTGCCATGAGAAAAGGTCAACCAGTGAAGAACAAACACCATTGTAAATACAACCCATATTTATGTTTATTTATTTTCCCTTTTGTACATCGTTACAACACTGTATATATACATAATATGACATTTGTAATGTCTTTATTCTTTTGGAACTTATATATGTTAAATGTTTGTTAATTTGTATTGTTTATCTACCTCACTTGCTTTGGCAATGTTAACATATATTTCCCATGCCAATAAAGCCCTTGAATTGAATTGAGAGAGTTTTATTTTATTAATTTTTCATTTCACCTTTATTTAACGAGGTAGGCCAGTTGAGAGTGGTGTGGGGGCTGTGCTTTGGCAAAGTGGGTGGGGATATATCCTGCCTGTTTGGCCCTGTCCGGGGGTATCATCGGATGGGGCCACAGTGTCTTCTGATCCCTCCTGTCTCAGCCTCCAGTATCTATGCTGCAGTAGTTTATGTGTTGGGGGGCTAGGGTCAGTCTGTTACATCTGGAGTATTTCTCGTCTTATCCGGTGTCCTGTGTGAATTTAAATATGCTCTCTCTAATTCTCTCTTTCTTTCTTTCTCTCGGAGGACCTGAGCCCTAGGACCATGCCTCAGGACTACCTGGCATGATGACTCCTTGCTGTCCCCAGTCCACCTGGCCGTGCTGCTGCTCCAGTTTCAACTGTTCTGCCTGCGGCTATGGAACCCTGACCTGTTCACCGGACGTGCTTGTTGCACCCTCGACAACTACTATGATTATTATTATTTGACCATGCTGGTCATTTATGAACATTTTAACATCTTGACCATGTTCTGTTATAATATCCACCCGGCACAGCCAGAAGAGGTCTGGCCACTCCTCATAGCCTGGTTCCTCTCTAGTTTTCGGCCTTTCTAGGGAGTTTTTCCTAGGGAGTTTCTCCTAGCCACCGTGCTTCTTTCACATGCATTGCTTGCTGTTTGGGGTTTTAGGCTGGGTTTCTGTACAGCACTTTGAGATATCAGCTGATGTACGAAGGGCTATATAAATACATTTGATTTGATTTTGATTTGATATATACAGTGTGCAAATGGCGTGAGGAGGTAAGGCAATAAATAGGCCATAGTGGCGAAGTAATTACAATTCAGCAAATGAACACTGGAGTGATAGATGTGCAGATGATGATGTGCAAGTAGAAATACTGGTGGGCAAAAGAGCAAAAAAGTAAATAAAAACAATATGGGGATGAGGTAGGTAGATTGGATGGGCTATTTACAGATGGGCTGTGTACAGCTGCTGTGTACAGCTGCAGCTGATGTTTAAAGTTAGTGAGGGAGATATAAGTCTCCAACTCCAGCGATTTTTGCAATTCGTTCCAGTCATTGGCAGCAGAGAACTGGAAGGAAAGGCGGCCAAAGGAGGTGTTGGCTTTGGGGATGACCAGTGAGATATACCTGCTGGAGTGCGTGCTACGGGTGGGTGTTGTTATGGTGACCAGTGAGCTGAGATAAGGCGGAGCTTTCCCTAGCAAAGACTTATAGATGACCTGGAGCCAGTGGGTCTGGTGACAAATATGTAGCGAGGGCCAGCCGACGAGAGCATACAGGTCGCAGTGGTGGGTAGTATATGGGGCTTTTGTGACAAAACGGATGGCACTGTGATAGACTGCATCCAAATTGCTGAGTAGATTGTTGGAAGCTATTTTGTAAATGACATCGCAGAAGTCGAGGATCGGTAGGATAAGTCAGTTTTACGAAGGTATGTTTGGCGGCGTGAGTGAAGGAGGCTTTGCTGTGAAATAGGAAGTCGATTCTACATTTAATTTTGTATTGGAGATGCTTAACATACAGTGAGGGAAAAAAGTATTTGATCCCCTGCTGATTTTGTACGTTTGCCCACTGACAAAGAAATGATCAGTTTATAATTTTAATGGTAGGTTTATTTGAACAGTGAGCGACAGAATAACAACAGAAAAATCCAGAAAAACGCATGTCAAAAATGTTATAAAATGATTTGCATTTTAATGAGGGAAATAAGTATTTGACCCCTCTGCAAAACATGACTTTGTACTTGGTGGCAAAACCCTTGTTGGCAATCACAGAGGTCAGATGTTTCTTGTAGTTGGCCACCAGGTTTGCGCACATCTCAGGAGGGATTTTGTCCCACTGCTCTTTGCAGATCTTCTCCAAGTCATTAAGGTTTCGAGGCTGACGTTTGGCAACTCAAACCTTCAGCTCCCTCCACAGATTTTCTATGGGATTAAGGTCTGGAGACTGGCTAGGCCACTCCAGGACCTTAATGTGCTTCTTCTTGAGCCACTCCCTTGTTGCCTTGGCCGCGTGTTTTGGGTCATTGTCATGCTGGAATACCCATCCACGACCCATTTTCAATGCCCTGGCTGAGGGAAGGAGGTTCTCACCCAAGATTTGACGGTACATGGCCCGTCCATCGTCCCTTTGATGCGGTGAAGTTGTCCTGTCCCCTTAGCAGAAAAACACCCCCAAAGCATAATGCTTCCACCTCCATGTTTGACGGTGGGGATGGTGTTCTTGGGGTCATAGGCAGCATTCCTCCTCCTACAAAAACAGTGAGTTGAGGCCAAAGAGCTCCATTTTGGTCTCATCTGACCACAACACTTTCACCCAGCTGTCCTTTGAATCATTCAGATGTTCATTGGCATACTTCAGACGGGCATGTATATGTGCCTTCTTGAGCAGGGGGACCTTGCGGGTGCTGCAGGATTTCAGTCCTTCACGGCGTAGTGTGTTACCAATTGTTTTCTTGGTGACTATGGTCTCAGCTGCCTTGAGGTCATTGACAAGATCCTCCCGTGTAGTTCTGGGCTGATTCCTCACCGTTCTCATGATCATTGCAACTCCACGAGGTGAGATCTTGCATGGAGCCCCAGGCCGAGGGAGATTGACAGTTCTTTTGTGTTTCTTCCATTTGCTCATCATCGCACCAACTGTTGTCACCTTCTCACCAAGCTGCTTGGCGATGGTCTTGTAGCCCATTCCAGCCTTGTGTAGGTCTACAATCTTGTCCCTGAGATCCTTGGAGAGCTCTTTGGTCTTGGCCATGGTGGAGAGTTTGGAATCTGATTGATTGATTGCTTCTGTGGACAGGTGTCTTTTATACAGGTAACAAGCTGAGATTAGGAGCACTCCCTTTAAGAGTGTGCTCCTAATCTCAGCTCGTTACCTGTATAAAAGACACCTGGGAGCCAGAAATCTTTCTGATTGAGAGGGGGTCAAATACTTATTTCCCTCATTAAAAAGCAAATCAATTTATAACATTTTTGACATGTGTTTTCTGTGTTTTTTTGTTGTTATTCTGTCTCGCACTGTTCAGATAAACCTACCATTAAAATTATAGACAGATCATTTCTTTGTCAGTGGGCAAACGTACAAAATCAGCAGGGGATCAAATATTTTTTTCCCTCACTGCAAGTCTGGAAGGAGAGTTTACAGTCTAGCCAGATACCTAGGTATTTGTAGTTGTCTACATATTCTAAATCAGAACCGTCTAGAGTAGTGATGCTGGACGGGCGGACAGGTGCGGGCAGTGATCGGTTGAAGAGCATGCATTTATTTTTACTAGTGTTTAAGAGCAGTTGGAGGCCACCGAAGGAGTGTTGTATGGCATTGAAGCTCGTCTGGAGGTTAGTTAACACAGTGTCCAAAGAAGGGCCAGATGTATACAGAATGGTGTCGTCTGCGTAGAGGTGGATCAGGGAATCACCCGCAGCAAGAGCGACATCGTTGATATATACAGAGAAAAGAGTCGGCCCGAGAATTGAACCCTGTGGTACTCCCATAGAGACTGCCAGAGGTCCGGACAACAGGCCCTCCGATTTGACACACTGAACTCTATCAGAGAAGTAGTTGGTGAACCAGGCGAGGCAGTCATTTGAGAAACCAAGGCTGTTGAGTCTGCCGATAAGAATGTGGTGATTGACAGAGTCGAAAGCCTTGGCCAGGTCGATGAAGACGGCTGCACAGTACTGTCTTTTATCGATGGCGGTTATGATATCGTTTAGTACCTTGAGTGTGGCTGAGGTGCACCCGTGACCAGCTCAGAAACCGGATTGCACAGTGGAGAAGGTACAGTGGGATTCGAAATAGTCAGTGATCTGTTTATTAACTTGGCTTTCGAAGACTTTAGAAAGGCAGGGCAGGATGGATATAGGTCTATAACAGTTTGGGTCTAGAGTGTCACCACCTTTGAAGAGGGGGATGACCGCGGCAGCTTTCCAATCTTTAGGAATCTCGGACGATACGAAAGAGAGGTTGAACAGACTGGTAATAGGGGTTGCAACAATGGCGGCGGATAATTTTAGAAAGAGAGGGTCCAGATTGTCTAGCCCAGCTGATTTGTACGGGTCCAGGTTTTGCAGCTCTTTCAGAACATCTGCTATCTGGATTTGCATGAAGGAGAAGCTGGGGAGGCTTGGGCGAGTAGCTGCAGGGGGTGCTGAGCTGTTGGCCCGGGGATGGGGTAGCCAGGTGGAAAGCATGGCCAGCCGTAGAGAAATGCTTAGTGAAATTATTGATTATTGTGGATTTATCGGTGGTGACAGTGTTTCCTAGCCTCAGTGCAGTGGGCAGCTGGGAGGAGGTGCTCTTGTTCTCCATGGACTTTACAGTGTCCCAAAACTTTTTGGAGTTAGAGCTACAGGATGCAAATTTCTGCTTGAAAAAGTTAGCCTTTGCTTTCCTGACTGACTGCGAGTATTGGTTCCTGACTTCCCTGAACAGTTGCATATCGCGGGGACTATTCGATGCTAGTGCAGTCCGCCACAGGATGTTTTTGTGCTGGTCAAGGGCAGTCAGGTCTGGAGTGAACCAAGGGCTATATCTGTTCTTAGTTCTACATGTTTTTAAAGGGGCATGCTTATTTAAGATGGTGAGGAAATTACTTTTAAAGAACGTCCAGGCATCCTCTACTGACGGGATGAGGTCAATATCCTTCCAGGATACCCGGGCCAGGTTGACTAGAAAGGCCTGCTCGCAGAAGTGTTTTAGGGAGCATTTGACAGTGATGAGGGGTGGTCGTTTGACCACGGACCCATAGCGGATACAGGCAATGAGGCAGTGATCGCTGAGATCCTGATTGAAAACAGCAGAGGTGTATTTGGAGGGCAAGTTGGTCAGGATAATATCTATGAGGGTGCCCATGTTTACGGATTTAGGGTTGTACCTGGTGGGTTCCTTGATAATTTGTGTGAGATTCAGGGCATCTAGCTTAGATTGTAGGACTGCCGGGGTGTTAAGCATATCCAAGTTTAGGTCACCTAACAGAACAAACTCTGAAGATAGATGGGGGGGGCAATCAGTTCATATATGGTGTCCAGGGCACAGCTGGGAGTTGAGGGGGGTCTATAACAGGCAGCAACAGTGAGAGACTTATTTCTGGAGAGATTCCTTTTTTAAATTAGTGTGATAGAGAGTGTGATAAACAGTGTGATAGACAGTGTGATAGACAGTGTGATAGACAGTGTGATAGACAGTGTGATAGACAGTGTGATAGACAGTGATAGTGTGATAGAGAGTGTGAGTGTGATAGAGAGTGTGAGTGTGAGTGTGATAGAGAGTGAGAGTGTGATAGACAGTGAGAGTGTGATAGACAGTGAGAGTGTGATAGACAGTGAGAGTGTGATAGACAGTGAGAGTGTGATAGACAGTGAGAGTGTGATAGACAGTGTGATAGAGAGTGTGATAGAGAGTGTGAGTGTGATAGACAGTGATAGAGAGTGATAGTGTGATAGATAAGTGTGATAGATAAGTGTGATAGATAGTGATAGTGTGATAGACAGTGATAGTGTGACAGAGAGTGTGTGTAATTTCCCAGTCCCTATTGTGTCATGTTGCTGTGGTTTTGTAATATTGCTGTAATGTTGCTGTTTCCTGTAGCTGGATAAAAAGTGGTTTTAAAAAGTGACATATCTGTGGTGGCACTTGATTGATTGTAGTAGTGTGTGTGTGTGTGTGTGTGTGTGTGTGTGTGTGTGTGTGTGTGTGTGTGTGTGTGTGTGTGTGTGTGTGTGTGTGTGTGTGTGTGTGTGTGTAGGTGTGTAACCTCTGACCTTCTTTAGCACAGGGGTCGAAGATGGCGAGGTCGTTGTCGGAGAGAGGAGGGGGCGGTACTTCCTCTGTAGGCTCCTCCCGCATCACAGAATCGAACAGCGAATCAAACTCCTCCTGAGACTGTGATTGGTCTGTTCTGAGGACGCAGGGCTGGAACGGAGTAAGAACTAGGGAAGAGAGCACGAATAACATCTCAACAGTAAGCCACAGCAAGGCTGACAAAAATGTCCAGGACATCAAGAGGGGACGCCACATGACAGCCACTGTTTTTTGACATTTTTGGCAGGAGGACCTTGAAGTGGCTTCCTCTCCTCTTCTCCTGTTGTTCATCTGCACAGATGTGAAAGAACAGGAATGCAGTGGGCTATACTAGGGGTTGGGATTTACCATGGACCTCACGGTACCATATTATCACAATAGTTAGGTGCATATAGGTCATATAAAATAACATTGGGATATGACTGAGATGTGGGAGTCTCACCTAGCTATCTTAATGTGAATGAACTAACTGTAAGTTGGAATAAGAGTGTCTGCTAATTTACTCAAATGTAAATGTTACTGTATAGATTGTTTTCCACCATCACTAGGAAAGGGAAAGAGGGGGGGGAATACCTAGTCAGCTGTACAACTAAATGGATTCAACTGAAATGTGTTTTCCTGCATTTACCCCCCTGATTCAGAGAGGTGTGGGGTGGGGCTGCCTTAATCAACATCCACGACGCCCGGGGAACAGTGGGGTTAACTGCCTTGTTCAGGTGCAGAATTACAGATTTGTACCTTGTCAGCTCGGGGATTCGATCCCAGCAACCTTTCAGGTTACTGGCCCAACGCTCTAACCACTAAGCTATACCATAATGCTTTCGACTCCTCCTGTGTTTCCAGTTGATTGCAGAGAAAGTAGACAAGAAAAGGAGGATGCTACTTGACTTTTCTGCTGCGTTTCTGCTGATTTCTACGCTGAACTATGTAAAATGTTGGCCTGTTGGAAACTACAACTCCCAACATACATTGCACAGTTTGGGCTTGATCTGATTTATCTCTAGAGAAACTGTACAATGTGCACATTGATTTCAGAAGAAAACAGAATGAAAATGGCATTAAAATCATTTAACCAACGTCTGTCAATTAGTTGTTTAAAAAACGAAAAATAAAAATATCTAAGTAAAAAAAAAATCGCTCGGTGTGTTGTGCGTTTCTCTACCTCTGTCGTCTAGCTTCAGATCGCCGGGTAGATCAGGAAGGTCCGTTAACTCTTCCTCCTCCTCCTCCTCAGCTGTAGGTGTTACTGCCACTGGAGTGGGACAACCGCCCATCTCACTATAGGCCTCAGCTGCAACCTCAGGCTCGACTAGATCCGTGCCCAGTGAAAGGCCCAACTTCTGGGGTTGGATAGGGGCCTCGGTCCCCTCCTCCTCCGCCGCTGGTTCACAGTCTGAGCCTTGACGCTGTGGCAGGGGGATGAGGGGGGGAGGGAGGGGGGAGGAGGAGGAGAGAGGAGAGGGGTCTAACGGCCTGATCACCTCTCCAGCCTAGGGGAGAGGGAGAGATGGGTAGAGAGAGGGGAGGGGGAGAGATGGGTAGAGAGAGGGGAGGGGGAGAGATCGGTAGAGAGAGGGGAGGGAGAAATGGGTAGAGGGAGAGAGAGGAGGGGGAGAGATGGGTAGAGGGAGAGAGAGGAGGGGGAGAGATGGGTAGAGAGAGTTTAGTTTACTAATTTGACCATTTGTCACCCTGCCAGCTCCTATTAGTTCTATTGAGCACTGTGGCACCAACTCACCTTCCGAACGTTCTAATCCCATTTTGTTGTACTATGTCACAATGGCACCTTCGCTATAGTTGGCAATGAGACCTGCTCTAGTGAATATAGTTAAAATGTAAACAACAACAAAAGAAATACTCATGGAACTCTGAGGTCGTCCTATTGTTTCCTATTAGGGAAATATAGGCATGACTGTCTATTTCGCCAAATATCTCACAATGTGTATATTTGGATTTTTTCAAGTCAGATGACATTTTAAATCATGAGAATCTCTTCTTTCTAATTATGTAAGTCTGGGCAGCGAGCTCAGTTGTCGTCGATCACTAGATCAGAAATAGTCAGAAGTTTTCATTTTTCCCCTACTTTCTCATTACGTAGACATAAGCACAGTTGACGCCATCGGGGTGCGGATGTTAACTTTCTACACAAGTTGTTTTTTTTCTCCCCCAGTTTCGTCCGACGAACAGATTGTAATGGTAAAATATAAAACGGGATACATTTTTTTGTGTCATTTAGGCAAAATGGAATTCTAAGCATCATAGAATGTTTTTTAAGCCTTGCGAGAACTGGCATGGATGGTGTATGTGTTCCCTTCAGAGGGAGAATGGACAAGTAAAAAAATATTTAAGTGCCTTTGAACAGGGTATGGTAAGTAGGTGCCAGGCGCACTGGTTTCTGTCAAGAACTGCAACGCTGCTGGGTTTTTCCACGCTCAACATTTTCCCCCATTTGTATCAAGAATGGTCCACCACCCAAAGGACATCTAACCAACTTGACATGATGGTGGGAAGAATTTGGAGTCAACATGGGCCAGCATCCCTGTGGAACATTTGACACCTTGTAAAGTCCATTCCCCCGACAAATTGAGGCTATTCTGAGGGAAAAGTGGAGGGGGGGTGCAACTCAATATTAGGAAGGTGTTCCTAATGTTTGGTTTAGCACAACAACTCTTTGTAAATAAGAATTTGTTCTTAACTGACTTGCCTATAGACCGATAAACATAACGATCAAATGTGTTTCCAATGACTGGTACTTCCATCAATGAATAAAAAAGCATTGTTTTTGCAATGGGATTTTTTTTATTTTCTCCCTGTCATTTTGGCCGGCAACTGCCAGCTAACGGAAGGAAACCCTTGTGTGTGTGTATGCCTGCTTGTTTATTTATATGTTTCTCACCCTAAAGAAGTCCTTTAGCTGAGGGCTGTTGTAGAGAGCAGGGATATTGGTGGTGAATAGTAGCATGGCCTCAGCTGCACTCCTCCTCTCCTCAATCACCCCTTCATCAAACCTACCTGAGAGAGAGAGATGAGAAAAAAAAAATGAAAAAAAAATGAGACTGACTGATTTACTAATTGATTGACTGATTAATTGATTAAAGATGCAGTCCGGGATCTTAAGCACAACAAATTCGTAACATACTGTACGAATTGGTTTCGTAACATATCATCCGAATTGCAAAACATATTGGAAAAAAAAAAAAAAATCAGGACGTAACATATCATACGAAAAGGAGAACGTAGCACACAAAAAACGGGGACACGTTTTGGCTTGAGCACAACTACTGGCTGAAATTATGCAAAAGTTGTGGAGTATCACTTTAACTGGGTCATACCAAAGAGCTGAGAGCCAGGGAACGAAGGGAACTCCTCCTGTCTCCTGAACAGGTTTCTGTGTGTGTAGGACAGCTCTCCATATAGCTTCTTCAGTTCACTGTACCTCCTCCATACTATCACCTCCTTGACGTCCTCTGGATGACGCTTGGAGACAAACTAGAGCGAGAGACAGGAAGAGAGAGAGAGAGAGAGAGAGGAAGAGAGAGAGAGAGAGAGAGGTAGAAAGATGGTAGAACGGGTCAATGGGATGGAGGGAGAAGAGGAGCGAAGGAAGCAAGAGGGAGAGAGACAGATGGAAGGAAAGGACAAGGGTGATTCATCAAAAGTAAACATAGTAATGTGTGCACCGCATTTCCATCGAATACATTTATAGTATGAACTTCCTGTTTTTATTTTTAACTAGGCAAGTCATGGTACAAACATTGTTTGGCACAGACAACAGCACAAAGGGCAAGGTAGAGACAACAATACATCACACGAAGCAGCCACGAGTGTCAGTAAGAGCATCCATGATTGAGTCTTGGAATGAAGAGATACAACTGTCTAGTTTGAGCGGTTTTTGCTGCACATTCCAGTCTCTAGCTGCAGTTAACTGAAAAGAGGAGCGACCCAGGGACGTGTGTGTTTTGGCGACCTTTAACAGAATGTGACAGGCAGAACGGGAGTTGTACGTGGAGGATGAGGGCTGCAGTAGGTATCTCAGATAGGGGGGAGCAAAGCCTAAGAGGGTTTTATAAATAAGCATCAAATTGGGTCTTGTCACGGTATACAGAGATGACCAGTTTACAGAGGAGTATTGAGTGATGTGTCATATAAGGAGCATTGGTTGAAAATCTAATGGCTGAATGGTAAAGAACATCTAGCCGCTCGATAGCACCCTTACCTGCCGGTCTATAAATTATGTCTCCATAATCTAGCATGGGTAGGATGGTCATCTGAATCAGGGTTAGTTTGGCAGCTGGGGTGAAAGAGAAGCGAGGATGATAGAGGAAACCAAGTCTAGATTTAACCTTAGCCTGCAGCTTGGATTAGTGCTGAGAGAAGAACAGTGTACTGACGAGCCATACTCCCAGGTACTTGTATGAGGTGACTACCTCAAGCTCTAAACCCTCAGAGGTAGTAATCACACCTGTGGGGAGAAGGGACACTCTTCTTACAGAAACACATGACCTTTGATTTTATTAAGGTGTTTATAGGATAGGAGGATTTGAATGCGCAACACTATCAGCAGAGAGAAGGCAAGTGGGAGGAGAAGGATGTGTGTAGAGAGATGGGGGATATAACTACCCAAAGGGGTCAAGTATTAGTCACGGGGTGTCGATGCTCAAATCATGCAACAAATCACGAGTTCCTAACAATACCCCTTTGGAATTGATTAGCTAGCTAGCTAACAGATGTGCTTGACATGACAATGGACCACTGTCACTGTCTATTAAGCTAAAGTACATATATATATATGCATTGTATAAGTCTATCCTGACACCCTGACACCGTCTCTGTTAACTAGCTATAAACAAGACTATTGCTGACAGTCAAAACAATGTATTAAAATGGCTAACGCTAACCAGCTACATAGTGGCTAACGTTACTAAGATACAAGACGAATTGACACAACCGACCCTTGCGGTGACTTTATATTCCGTGTGTCCCTTCTCGTGTGTGCGTGGTTCTGTCACCGAGAAAAAACGGTAATATTCTTCTTTCTCTTTCTTCCGAGACATCGCAGTGTGGATAGGAGTACAGATACACTTGTGGTTGTCACTAATTACCACACGCACAAAGTCAAAAATGGGTACATCGTAAAAATTCCTGAAAACAAAAAAATGTACTTTTTTGTTGTTGTCTTAATTTAAGGTTATAATTAAGCACAGGGTTAACAGTGTGATTATGGTTAGGTTTAAAAATCAGATTGTAGAAATAGGCGGGATTTATCAATAATTCTGGCTTTGTGGCTGTGGTAACTAGTGACGACCCTGTTTATATTTTCCTCCAGTCTAACTTCCTGGTTGGTGACGTAGTCTTTGCGTGAGCAGTGACAGCCGAGACTCTCCTCTGTTCAAGGGAGATCTCCTCAGGTCACTGAGCTCACAGTTGAGTTTACTTTTTTTCTCTCAGAGATTCAACTTTTATATGAAAAGTTTACACTATAAGACTTTTATTGAGTCTATGGGTTTAAAATATATATATTTTTTTAAGTATGATAGGTTAACATTAATGTTATAATGGCCTTGTCTTATTTTACCATCTTCAGAGACCATAAGTAACCCACAGGGGGCGCTATCTATCTTTTGTCACCAGCCGGTCAAGCATGTGTAATGACCCTATCATGAGAGAGACAGAGAGAGAGGGCGTTAACATATATTTCCCATGCCAATAAAGCCCTTAAATTGAAATTTAGAGTGATAGAGATATGCTCTGGTCCTGGGGCTCTGTTCACAAACACAAACAGACCCCACAGAGCCCCAGGACAGCAACACAATTAGACCTAACCAAATCATGAGAAAACAAAAAGATAATTACTTGACACATTGGGACGAATTAACAAAAAAACAGAGTAAACTAGAATGCTATTTGGCCCTAAACAGAGAGTACACAGTGGCAGAATACCTGACCACTGTGACTGACCCAAACTTAAGGAAAGCTTTGACTATGTACAGACTCAGTGAGCAGAGCCTTGCTATTGAAAAAGGTCGCTGTAGGCAGACCTGGCTCTCAAGAGAAGACAGGCTATGTGCACACTGCCTACAAAATGAGGTGGAAACTGAGCTGCACTTCCTAACCTCCTGCCAAATGTATGACCATATTAGAGACAAATATTACCCTGAGATTACACAGAGCCACAAAAAATTTGAGGACAAATCCAATTTTGATAAACTCCCATATCTACTGGGTGAAATACCAGTGTTCGATCACAGCAGCATGATTTATACCCTGTTGCCACAACAAAAAAGGTAACCAGTGAAGAACAAACACCATTGTAAATACAACCCATATTTATGTATGTTCCCTTTTTTACTTTAACTATTTGCACATGGTTACAACACTGTATATAGACATAATATGACATTTGAAATGTCTTTAATTCTTTTGGAACTTGTGTTTGAGTGTATAATATTTACTGTTCTCTTTTTGTTGTTCCAGTGTAACAGTGTAGGTTCCGTCCCTCTCTTCGCCCCAACCCGGGCTCGAACCAGGGACCCTCTGCACACATCAACAACTGACACCCACGAAGCATCGTTACCCATCGCGCCACAAAAGCCGCAGCCCTTGCAACGCAAGGAGAACAACCACTTCAGGTCTCAGAGCGAGTGACGTCACTGATTGAAATGCTATTAGCGCGCACCACCGCTAACTAACTAGCCATTTCACATCGGTTACACCACCGCTAACTAACTAGCCATTTCACATCGGTTACACCACCGCCAACTAACTAGCCATTTCACATCGGTTACACCACCGCTAACTAACTAGCCATTTCACATCGGTTACAGCAGTTCACTTTCTTTGGCAATGTAAACATATTTTTCCCATGCCAATAAAGCCCTTAAATTGAAATTGAGAGAGAGACAGATGGAGGAAGGTTAAACATGTCACCAGCCTATCAGGTATATGTAATGACCCTATCATCAAATCAAATGATATTTGTCACATGCGCCGAATACAACAGGTGTAGACCTTACTGTGAAATGCTTACTTACAA
>NC_042961.1:61621936-61648962 GCF_901001165.1 Salmo trutta
AGAGGGGTTGGACAGGGCAGGGGTTAGAGAGAGAGAGGGGTTGGACAGGGCAGGGGTTAGAGAGAGAGAGAGGGGTTGGACAGGGCAGGGGTTAGAGAGAGATAGAGGGGTTGGACAGGGCAGGGGTTAGAGAGAGAGAGAGAGGGGTTGGACAGGGCAGGGGTTAGAGAGAGAGAGAGAGAGGGTTGGACAGGGCAGGGGTTAGAGAGAGAGAGAGGGGTGGACAGGGCAGGGGTTAGAGAGAGAGAGGGGTGGGCAGGGCAGGGGTTAGAGAGAGAGAGAGGGGTTGGACAGGGCAGGGGTTAGAGAGAGAGGGGTTGGGACAGGGCAGAGGTTAGAGAGAGAGAGGGGTTGGACAGGGCAGAGGTTAGAGAGAGAGAGAGAGAGGGGTTGGACAGGGCAGGGGTTAGAGAGAGAGAGAGAGGGGTTGGACAGGGCAGGGGTTAGAGAGAGAGGGGGGTTGGACAGGGCAGAGGTTAGAGAGAGAGAGGGGTTGGACAGGGCAGGGGTTAGAGAGAGAGAGAGGGGTTGGACAGGGCAGGGGTTAGAGAGAGATAGAGGGGGGTTGGACAGGGCAGGGGTTAGATAGCGAGAGAGAGAGTGGTTGGACAGGGCAGGGGTTAGAGAGAGAGAGGAGAGCGGGTGTGTTGCCAGGGCAGGGGTTAGAGAAGAGAACGCGAAGGCGGTTGACAGGGCAGGGGTTAGAGAGAGAGAGGGGTTGGACAGGGCAGGGGTTAGAGACAGAGAGAGGGGTTGGACAGGGCAGGGGTTAGAGAGAGAGAGGGGTTGGACAGGGCAGAGTTTAGAGAGAGAGAGGGGTTGGACAGGGCAGAGGTTAGAGAGAGAGAGAGAGGGGTTGGACAGGGCAGGGTTAGAGAGAGAGAGAGAGGGGTTGGACAGGGCAGGGGTTAGAGAGAGAGAGAGAGGGGTTGGACAGGGCAGAGGTTAGAGAGAGAGAGGGGGTTGGACAGGGCAGGGGTTAGAGAGAGAGAGGGGTTGGACAGGGCAGGGGTTAGAGAGAGAGAGGGGTTGGACAGGGCAGGGTTAGAGAGAGAGAGGGGGTTGGACAGGGCAGGGGTTTAGAGAGAGAGAGAGGGGTTGGACAGGGCAGGGGTTTAGAGAGAGAGAGAGGGGGTTTGGACAGGGCAGGGGTTTAGAGAGAGAGAGGGGTTGGACAGGGCAGGGGTTAGAGAGAGAGAGGGGTTGGACAGGGCAGGGGTTAGAGAGAGAGAGAGGGGTTGGACAGGGCAGGGGTTAGAGAGAGAGAGAGGGGTTGGACAGGGCAGGGGTTAGAGAGAGAGAGGGGTTGGACAGGGCAGGGTTAGAGAGAGAGAGGGGGTTGGACAGGGCAGGGGTTTAGAGAGAGAGAGGGGTTGGACAGGGCAGGGGTTAGAGAGAGAGAGAGGGGTTGGACAGGGCAGGGGTTAGAGGTGAGAGAGGGGGTTGGACAGGGCAGGGGTTAGAGAGAGAGAGAGGGGTTGGACAGGGCAGGGGTTAGAGAGAGAGAGAGGGGTTGGGGCAGGGCAGGGGTGAGAGAGAGAGAGAGAGAGGGGTTTGGACAGGGCAGGGGTAGGTAGAGGTGACAGGCAGGGTAGAGAGAGGGGTTGGACAGGGCAGGGGTTAGAGAGAGAGAGAGGGGTTGGACAGGGCAGGGGTTAGAGAGAGAGAGAGAGAGGGGTGGACAGGGCAGGGGTTAGAGAGAGAGAGAGAGAGGGGTTGGACAGGGCAGGGGTTAGAGAGAGAGAGAGGGGTTGGACAGGGCAGGGGTTAGAGAGAGAGAGAGAGAGGGGTTGGACAGGGCAGGGGTTAGAGAGAGAGAGAGGGGTTGGACAGGGCAGGGGTTACAGAGAGAGAGAGGTTATAGGAGAGGATCGGGGGTTAGAGAGAGAGAGGGAGAGGGGTTGGACAGGGCAGGGGTTATAGGTGAGAGAGAGGGGTTGGACAGGGCAGGGGTTAGAGAGAGAGAGGGGTTGGACAGGGCAGGGGTTAGAGAGAGAGAGGGGTTGGACAGGGCAGGGGTTAGAGAGAGAGAGGGGTTGGACAGGGCAGGGGTTAGAGAGAGAGAGGGGTTGGACAGGGCAGGGGTTAGAGAGAGAGAGAGAGGGGTTGGACAGGGCAGGGGTTAGAGAGAGAGAGAGAGGGGTTGGACAGGGCAGGGGTTAGAGAGAGGATCGGGGGTTAGAGAGAGAGGATCGGGGGTTAGAGAGAGAGGATCGGGGGTTAGAGAGAGAGGATCGGGGGTTAGAGGAGAGGATCGGGGGTTAGAGAGAGGATCGGGGGTTAGAGAGAGAGGATCGGGGGTTAGAGGAGAGGATCGGGGGTTAGAGAGAGAGGATCGGGGGTTAGAGAGAGGATCGGGGGTTAGAGGAGAGGATCGGGGGTTAGAGAGAGGATCGGGGGTTAGAGAGAGAGGATCGGGGGTTAGAGAGAGAGGATCGGGGGTTAGAGAGAGGATCGGGGGTTAGAGGAGAGGATCGGGGGTTAGAGGAGAGGATCGGGGGTTAGAGGAGAGGATCGGGGGTTAGAGAGAGAGGATCGGGGGTTAGAGAGAGGATCGGGGGTTAGAGAGAGGATCGGGGGTTAGAGGAGAGGATCGGGGGTTAGAGGAGAGGATCGGGGGTTAGAGGAGAGGATCGGGGGTTAGAGAGAGAGGATCGGGGGTTAGAGAGAGGATCGGGGGTTAGAGAGAGGATCGGGGGTTAGAGGAGAGGATCGGGGGTTAGAGGAGAGGATCGGGGGTTAGAGGAGAGGATCGGGGGTTAGAGAGAGAGGATCGGGGGTTAGAGGAGAGGATCGGGGGTTAGAGAGAGAGACTAGATAAGACAAGCAGGTAACTGACAAATAAAAGGAAATGCCAAGACAAAGTGTCTTTATAGGGCGTTGATCCACCACGAGCCGTCAGAACAGCTTCAATGTGCTTTGGTGGTTGGTAGCCTATCGGTTAAGAGCGTTGGGCCAGTAAGCGAAAGGTCGCTGGTTTGCATCCCCAAATCTGTCGATGTGCCCTTAAGCAAGGCTAATTGGACCCTAATTGCTCCTGTAAATCGCCCTGGATTAGAGCGTCTGCTAAATGACTAAAATGGCCAAGTGTCTGAAACTCTATTGGAGGGATGGTGACTGGCACACACACACACACACACACTTTAAACCCCCCCATGCTCCTTTGAGACCCCTCTTTAAAAGTCCCTGAGATCTCTTCTTCTAGCCATGGTCACCAAAATAATGGACAACTGGGCATTGTTCTACATGATGGGATGTTCATTGCTTAATTAACTCAGGAAGCACACCTGTGGATACTTTGTGTCCCTCATTTACTCAAGTGTTTCCTTCATTTAGGATATGAAACAGTAGGGTTTCTTACATAACTCAAACCCAGGGTCAAAACCATGCAGGAGAGTTAGGTTCTAAAGCAGTAAAATGACATTTTTTTTATTTCATCTTTATTTAACTAGGCAAGTCAGTTAAGAACAAATTATTATTTACAATGACGGCCTACCGGGGAACAGCGGGTTAACTGCCTTGTTCAGGGGCAGAACGACATCTGTTTACCTAGTCAGCTTGTCAAGTTAAAGTCCCTACAAGATTCTTTGGAGATTGTGTTGAGAATATGGCACATGAAAGAACCGTTTCCATTGGTTGACAGTCTAGGAGAATGTCACAATACACTACATGTGTGGGTGTACGCTGGTAAAAGCAACACAGTGTGTGAGCTAGCGTCGCTGTAATTGGCTTCCTCACTACCCTGCCACTCGTTTGGAATTCAACAGTTGTATTTCGGGCGTTGTTGCAGATCTTGAGTATCTTGACGGCTGACCATCAATCAGGACATTGTGACCCCAGAATAAAGTAGCAGAAGTCTAACTGTTCTCATTGTATCAGCTTCATATCACGTCTCTGATGGGCCACGTCCAGCTTCATATCACGTCTCTGATGGGCCACGTCCAGCTTCATATCACGTCTCTAATGATCCACCTACAGCTTCATATCACGTCTCTAATGATCCACGTCCAGCTTTATATCACGTCTCTGATGATCCATGTATCAGCTTCATATCACGTCTCTAATGATCCACCTACAGCTTCATATCACGTCTCTAATGATCCATGTATCAGCTTCATATCACGTCTCTAATGATCCACCTACAGCTTCATATCACGTCTCTGATGATCCACCTACAGCTTCATATCACGTCTTTGATGATCCACCTACAGCTTCATATCACGTCTCTGATGATCCACCTACAGCTTCATATCACGTCTCTGATGATCCACGTCCAGCTTCATATCACGTCTCTGATGATCCATGTATCAGCTTCATATCACGTCTCTAATGATCCACGTCCAGCTTCATATCACGTCTCTGATGATCCACGTCCAGCTTCATATCACGTCTCTAATGATCCACGTCAAGCTTCATATACATCTGGTGTGCATTATAAAAACAGAGGAAGAAAGAGGTGGCGAGAGAGATGTAAAAGACAGAAAGGGAAAGAGGTAAGAACAGAGGATCAGGGTAGACAGCATATAATTAATGAATCACAGTGCTACCCTAATATTCTCTCAGTTCATCACAAGTACATAATAGTGTCTCTAGTGGTGTCTCCTAACCAGCTCTGGGCTCCCAGTCGGCCCAAAGGTTATCTTAAGAGCGGGTGAGGTGGCGATGACAGGACTGTGGGTTTGCATCCTCTCTCACATCAAAACATACCTGCAGACGAGACAGATGGAGAGAGAGCATGTTTAAGCCTTGTGTTTTTATTTTTTATTCTAACACTGTCAGTCATCATAATCATCAGGAGGTGAAATGCAAAACTGACCTGGGATCATTAACTCTGGGACTAACTACATCTCTATCTGTATGTCAATGTAAAGCATCTCTTTAATAATACTTCCTGTATAATATAAACTGACCTTGGATCATTAACTCTGGGACTACTACATCTCTATCTCTATTTCAATGTAAAGCATCTCTGAAATAACACTTCCTGTATAATATAAACTGACCTGAGATCATTAACTCTGGGACTACTGCATCTCTATCTCTATTTCAATGTAAAGCATCTCTTTAATAATACTTCCTGTATAATATAAACTGACCTGGGATCATTAACTCTGGGACTACTACATCTCTATTTCAATGTAAAGCATCTCTTTAATAATACTTCCTGTATAATATAAACTGACCTGGGATCATTAACTCTGGGACTACAGCATCTGTATTTCAATGTAAAGCATCTCTTTAATAATACTTCCTGTATAATATAAACTGGCCTGAGATCATTAACTCTGGGACTACTACATGTGTGTCGGTGATACAGCTGATATAACCTTGAGGATTTAGGGAGAAGGGGAGAGAGGGATGAAGTGAAGGAGAGAGACTGTTATTGAGAAAATAAGGTTGTTAAAGAGACAGTGTTCAACAGGAATCTGTGTGTGGCCTCACCTGGTGTCCACACTAAGTGGTTACAGAGTACTTTATGCTGAAAAACATGCACAGACACACAAGGACAAACAATATAGCGTAGTTATAGAAATAATGAAGTGTCTTACTATTCTCTATGGTTGTGTCACGTCCTGACCCTAGTAAGATGTCATTTTCTATAGTAGAGTAGGTCAGGGCGTGACAGGGGGTGTTTTTGGGTGGTTTTCTATTTCTATGTTTAGTTCTAGTATTCTATGTTGAATTTTTTGGGGATGATCTCCAATTAGAGGCAGCTGGTTCTTGTTATCTCTAATTGGAGATCATATTTGTGTTTGTGGGCAGTTGAATTCTGTTTAGTTGTGTTCTGTGTAGACGTCAGTACCTGACAGAACTGTTTGCGGTTCGTTTTCGCTTTGTTATTTTCTTTAGTGTTCTGAGTTTAAATAAACGTAATTATGTGCATCAACACGCTGCGCCTTTGTCCCCTCTATACGACAGCCGTTACAGGTTGGCCCTCTTGCCTATTCTTTGAAGGTAGAAGGAGCCACAGTTATACACCTGAGCCTGCTTACTGCACAACACAATCCATCAATCAGATAGGGTGTCTAATTGTTCAATATAGGTGACTTAAAATAGCCTGTTTTGTTTTTCTACAGACATCACACCCTTACCTGAACAGCACCCTCACCTGAGAGGTAAAAATTAAAGGGAGAGAAACTGGGTATTGAATAACTGCAGTTAACATAGCTCAGTAAATGGAAGAATACTCTTATTGCAATGTGAATGGCTCTTAAAAGAGCCTTTGGTTGTGTATAGTGTAGTCTATGGTGTTGCCAGGGAACAGCACCCTCTTTGAAGAAGTAGGAGGTGAAGATCTCCCGCACACGGATTGCCTCTCTTGCTGCGTTGTTGGACTCCGTCCTTGAAACATCCTGCAGAGCAGCAGACTTCTCCTCTGGCACACGGCGGCGAGCTGCAGATCTCCTGGTCCTCGTGTCCATCCTCATGAAGTTACGCAGGACACAGGTAGCCTTCACACACCTGAATTCCTCCAGGAGACAGTCCCAGATGGCCCTGGTCACCCAACCTTGCAGTGCCCTACACGGTAACTAGGCAATCGTTTTGAAAGAATCTCCATTTACAAGGTATCTGATGGAATATGGAAGATAATGTCATTATTAGACTTTTACATCACCAGGTCATTGTGGATTACTAAAGTATAATATCCCTGATAACAAATCATGATAACATTGGAGTGATAGATGCATGTGGATGTGTAGCATGTGACAATAACAGGATCATATCAAGGATAGCGTCACAAATGAATACATAAATACCACTTGAAGCTTGAATCAGCTGTGCAGTGCAAAGGCAAAAACAAAAATGTCCACCCCTTTAAGTCCCCTGGACCAGGACTGAGAACCACTGCTCTTCATTGGGTCCTCTTCATCTGTAGACAGGCTTTCATAGCTCTCTGTATCTGAGGACAGAAAACCTCACAAGAAACAGACTTCTTTATGCTCAAATTAGACAACACTGAATATTATGTTACTATTATCTCCGTCCTCACTTCTAGGGACAGGAACTACACAAGTACCTGCCCTATACAGAATAGCCTCCTCTCTTACTTTTACAGTTGGGGCTGCTCTCCTTTCACCCTCCATGGCTGTTAGCTACCTACAAATGCATTTGGAGTTTGTTTTTTACAGAGATAAATACATCAAGATAGCTAGTTAATATGAAGTTAGCTAGCTAAGTGAATTTAATATCATCAGTTACCTATCTATACAGTATATAAAGTTGGCTAGATAGCTAATAGCTAGCTACGTTAGCATCTCATTTTAGTTAGCCTGCACTGTAGCTAGTTAGCTAATAATACATTGTTTGTTTTACCTTTTTCGAAATGTATTTACTTACTTGAATAGGTTCTTCCAGCCATGTGGATGATTGGAAACAGCGCAGCAAAGTGTGTCTGTCACCAGAGCGGTTTAGAGCACTATTTACCTGTGAATGGGCAGATCTAACAGCCCAGAGTGGCTCACTTTTGGATGTGTTGGCAGCATATACACCACCGGTCAAACGTTTTAGTACATCTACTCATTCAAGGGTTTTTCTTTATTTTTACTATTTTCTACATTGTAGAATAATAGTGAAGACATCAAAACTATGAAATAATCATGTAGTAACCAAAAAAATTGTTAAACAAATCAAAATATATTTTATATTTGAGATTCTTCAAATAGCCACCCTTTGCCTTGATGACAGCTTTGCACATTCTTGGCATTCTCTCAACCAGTTTCACCTGGAATGCTTTTCCCAAAAGTCTTGAAGGAGTTCCCACATATGCTGAGCACTTGTTGGCTGCTTTTCCTTCACTCTGCGGTCCGACTCATCCCAAACCATCTCAGTTTGGTTGAGGTTTGGGGATTGTGGAGGCCAGGTCATCTGATGCAGCATTTCATTACTCTCTTTCTTGGTAAAATAGCACAGCCTGGAGGTGTGTTGGGTCATTGCCCTGTTGGAAAAACAAATGATTGTCCCACTAAGCCCAAACCAGATGGGATGGCGTATCGCTTCAGAGTGCTGTGGTAGCCATGCTGGTTAAGTGTGCCTTGAATTCTAAATAAATCACAGACAGTGTCACCAGCAAAGCACCCCCACACCATAACACCTCCTCCTCCTTGCTTCACGGTGGGAAATACATATGCGGAGATCATCCGTTCACCCACACCACGTCTCACAAAGACACGAAGGTTGGAACCAAAAATCTTCAATTTGGACTCATCAGACCAAAGGTCAGATTTCCACCGGTCTAATGTCCATTGCTCGTGTTTCTTGGTCCAAGCAAGTCTCTTCTTCTTATTGGTGTCCTTTAGTAGTGGTTTCTTTGCAGCAATTCGACCACGAAGACCTGATTCACACAGTCCTCTGAACAGTTGATGTTGAGATGTGTCTGTTACTTAAACTCTGTGAAGCATTTATTTGGGCTGCAATTTCTGAGGCTGGTAACTTATCTAACTTATCCTCTGCAGCAGAGGTAACTCTGGGTCTTCCTTTCCTGTGGCGGTCCTCATGAGAGCCAGTTTCATCATAACGCTTGATGGTTTTTGCGACTGCACTTGAAGAAACTTTCAAAGTTCTAGAAATGTTCCGTATTGACTGACCTTCATGTCTTAAAGTAATGATGGACTGTCATTTCTCTTTGCTTATTTGAGCTGTTCTTGACATAATATGGACTTGGTCTTTTACCAAATAGGGCTATCTTCTGTATACCCCCTACCTTGTCACAACACAACTGACTGGCTCAAATGCATTAAGAAGGAATGAAATTCCACAAATTAACTTTTAAGAAGGCACAACTGTTAATTGAAATGCATTCCAGATGACTACCTCGTGAAGCTGGTTGAGAGAATGCCAAGAGTGTGCAAAGCTGTCATCAAAGCAAAGGGTGGCTACTTTGAAGAATTTCAAATATAACATAGTTTGATTTGTTGAACACGTGTTATTTCATAGTGTTGAGGTCTTCACTATTATTCTATAATGTAGAAAGTGCTGTTATTGTGAAGTGGAAACGTCTAGGAGCAACAACGGCTCAGCCCCGAAGTGGTAGGCCACACAAGCTCACAGAACGGAACCGCTGAGTGCTGAAGCACGTAAGAATTGTTGCAACACTCACTACCGAGTTTCAAACTGCCTCTGGAAGCAACTTTCAGCACAATAACTGTTTGCCGGAAGCTTCATGAAGCTGGTTGAGAGAATGCCAAGAGTGTGCAAAATATATTTTGATTTGTTTAACACTTTTTTTTGGTTACTACATGATTCCATGTGTGTTATTAAATAGTTTTGATGTCTTCACTATTATTCTACAATGTAGAATAGTAAAAAAAATAAAGAAAAACCCTTGAATGACTAGGTGTACTAAAACTTTTGACCGGTAGCACACCCACACTCTGGGCAGTTGGATCTGCACGGACAGAGAGCGCGAAGAGACACACACCTGTCGCAAACTCAACGTAGTCTTGACTACTTTTTTTTTAACGGGTAATTTTATGAGGCAAACGTTTGTTTTTATTCATTTGGGAGATAAGAGAGCTACATTATTAAAAACATTTCGAGATGTTTTGTTAGTTTTGGGCCGGTAGAATGTTTGTTTCTGGTCGAAGGTGGTTAGTTATTTGCTTAACTAACTAGCTAGTTTGTTTAGTTAACAACATAAATAACGACGATATAATAATGATTTGGATTGAGTAGACTACTTTTCACAACAGTGAACTGTAGCCCACAGCAGGAAAGGAAAACTGCCTTTTTTTATATGTCGGAAAAACCTCTTCAACATGAAAACTTTAACGTCTTTTAAGAGTCCTGTCGTTTTTTTTTCTTCTAAGAAGTTATCCTTCATTCGGAGGATAAGTTAAAGTTTTAATTTTAATTTAAGGTGAACTTGACAAAGTGTCGACACTGTGTATTTTCTACAGGGGAAAAAAACAAATCGTCCCGGAGATGAGTAAAGACACCGAGATAGATATGAAGGATGTCGAGTTGAACGAGTTAGACCAGGGGGAACTACGGATGACCGGCGACGGACCGGCGACGGACGGACTGAGGGCTGAGAAGAACCGGTCGAGTGTGAAGCTCGAGGTCCTAGATGAGGTTGTCAAGTTTACCGGGCTGTCGAAGGAAGAGCTCATGAAAGTTTCTGGTACACCAGGGTAAGTTAATTAAGAGATGATTGTTGTTGGTTTATACTTTTAATATATATATTTTTTTAAAACTATTGCTAGCTAAATTAAACGTAAAGTTGCTATGAATCAATTTGAATTACCGAATCTACAATGTAAACATGTAAACGCAGCAAAAAAATAAACGTCCCTTTTTCATGAACCTGTCTTTCAAAGATAATTCGTAAAAATCCAAATTAAACACTGTTTCCATGCTTGTTCAATGAACCATGAACAATTAATGAACATGCACCTGTACCTGTGGAAAGGTCTTTAAGACACTAACAGCTGACAGACGGTAGGCAATTAAGGTCACAGTTATGAAAACGTAGGACACTAAAGAGGCCTTTCTACTGACTCTGAAAAACACCAGAAGAAAGATGCCCAGGGTCCCTGCCCATCTGCGTGAACGTGCCTTAGGCATGCAGATGTGGCCAGGGCAATAAATTGCAATGTCCGTACTGTGAGATGCCTAAGACAGCGCTACAGGGAGACATGATGGACAGCTGATCGTCCTCGCACTGGCAGACCACGTGTAACAACACCTGCACAGGATCGGTACATCTGAACATCACACCTGCAGGACAGGTACAGGATGGCAACAACAACTGCCCGAGTTACACCAGGAACACACAATCCACAATCAGTGCTCAGACTGTCCGCAATAGGCTGAGACAGGCTGGACTGAGGGCTTGTAGGCCTGTTGTAAGGCAGGTCCTCACCAGACATCACCGGCAACAACGTTGCCTATGGGCACAAACCCACCGTCGCTGGACCAGACAGGACTGGCAAAAAGTGCTCTTCACTGACGAGTCACGGTTTTGTCTCACCAGGGGTGATGGTCGGATTTGCATTTATCGTTGAAGGAATGAGCGTTACACCGAGGCCTGTACTCTGGAGCGAGATCGATTTGGAGGTGGAGGGTCCGTCATGGTCTGGGGCGGTGTGTCACAGCATCATCGGACTGAGCTTGTTGTCATTTCAGGCAATCTCAAAGCTGTGCGTTACGGGGAAGACATCCTCCTCCCTCATGTGGTACCCTTCCTGCAGGCTCATCCTGACATGACCCTCCAGCATGACAATGCCAACAGCCATACTGCTTGTTCTGTGTGTGATTTTCTGCAAGACAGGAATGTCAGTGTTCTGCCATGGCCAGCGAAGAGCCCGGATCTCAATCCCATTGAGCACGTCTGGGACCTGTTGGATCGGAGGGTTAGGGCTAGGGCCATTCCCCCCAGAAATGTCTGGGAACTTGCAGGTGCCTTGGTGGAAGAGTGGGGTAACATCTCACAGCAATAACTGGCAAATCTGGTGCAGTCCATGAGGAGGAGATGCACTGCAGTACTTAATGCAGCTGGTGGCCACACCAGATTCTGACTGTTACTTTGTTCAGGGACACATTATTCCATTTCTGTTAGTCACATGTCTGTGGAACTTGTTCAGTTTGTGTCTCAGTTGTCAAATTTTGTTATGTTCATACAAATATTTACACATGTTAAGTTTGCTGAAAATTAACACAGTTGACAGTGAGAGGACGTTTCTTTTTTTGCTGAGTTTATATTCTACAATTGACATTTATTTCACTCGATTAAAGCGTTAGGCCAGTAACCAAACGTTTTCTGATTCGAATACTCAAGCAGACAAGGTGAAAAATGTGCCCTTGAGCAAAGGCACTTAACCCTAATTTGCTACAGGGGCATTATACTACTATGGCTGTAAAACAACATTTTCACTGAACCTATCCAGTCTGTGACAATTTATTTTGTTAATTTTCCCCTCGAGGTGGGTGAGAACTCGCTGGGTTCTCCTGATGCTGTTCTGGTTGTGCTGCGTGGGGATGCTGGCTAGAGCCATAGTGATCATTGTCCAGGCCCCCAGGTGTAAACCCATACCTGAGATGATCTGGTGGAATCAGGGTCCTCTCTATCAGATATCTGACCTGGGTGCCTTCAACCACAACAAGGGAATCAAAGGTGAGTGTCACGCTTGTCTTCGTCTTCCGACGATAGTGCGAAATCGTCATCAGAAAAGGTAGACCAATATGCAGCAGGTACGTGAATGCTCATCTTGACTTTTATTTACTATAAGAATGAACATACAAAATAACAAAATACGAAGACGAACAACTAACAGTCTGGCAAAGCCTAGGGCTGAACACAGAACAAAATCCACAAAACACAAACACAAACACACCCTCATTTATGAGACTCTCAGTCCAAGGCAGATAGAAAACACCTGCCTTCAACTGAGAGTCCCAACACCAATTCACCAGACATAGAAACAGACATACTAGACTCCACATAGAAATACCTAAACATAACCCAACACCCGGAATTACTAAAACAAACACCCTTAAACCAAACACACCACCCTGAACCACATAAAACAAATACCCTCTGTCACGCCCTGACCAAACTACAAACAATTAACCTTATATACTGGCCAGGACGTGACAGTGAGGGTATTGATGAGGACATGGGACACAATTAGCTTCAGGAATATCTACTAAGATAAAACAGGATATCACACACAGCATTATGGGGAATGTAGTCGATCATAAGGGTGGAACCAGGGTCCTCATATATATACACACACATGTCCCCCTGCCCCATTATGTAGTTGGATACCATTACATTTAAAGAAAAACTTGGAAGGAAGTGAATTTAGTTTCAGTGAGTTCTCTGGCTTGTGATTGAGGTAGTCAAGTCAGCTGCCTGTCCTTCAGCCTGCTGACTTGGCTAACATGAATGTAATATGAAACTGAAGGACAACTTCTCTTCTTCTTTATGGTTGAAACTTCGAGCTGACTAGGTGAAAAATCTGTCTGTGCTCCTGAGCAAGGCACAACCCTAATTGCTACTGTAACTCACTCTGGATAAGACCGTCTGTTAAATTACAAAAATGTAAATGTCAACAAATGTTATTATTTTGTAAATTGATTGTATGATACAAGGTCCCATTTTCTATCTCTCAGTTTTCACGTGCCGTTTTGGCTAACAGTAAACTGATTCTAGACCCAGGGACACGTCTTCCCTTTTCCCGGTTAAAACACCTGACTGGTTTTGTTTTCCCTTCACACACCGGGACTGAAGGAAAGATTCACACACGCCCTCTCTGAGTTAGTTCCTGCTCACTGAAGCACACTACCTCTCTTTTCTATCTTTCTTATCACCTCTATGCGCTGACCTCTGACCCTTTCTTTTTCTCCTTTACTCCCCTCTTCCACTGTCTCCTTACCCCATCCTACCACCTTTTCACCCTCTTTTTCTCTCCTCTTTTCTCTGCAACCCTTTCTCCCAAACATCCTCCCCAACATCCTGTCACCTTCTGACCTCTACATGGCTGTGGTGAAGGATTCTCTCTCTCTCTCTCTCTCTCTCTCTCTCTCTCTCCCTCTTTCCAGGTGTTGTAAGGTACTAGCCTGCATCAGTTCAAGGTGAAAGACCTGGTCTGTGCAGAAGGATTCACTTCTTCTCCCTCTCCTCTCCCTCCAGGTGTAGTGGAGGTACTAGACAGACTGAACCAGTTGAAGGTGAAGGGCCTGGTTCTGGGGCCTCTTCACACTGTCCAGCAGGACCGGGTAGACACACTAAACCTGGTCTCCATGGACCCCGGGGTAGGAACTGACCAGGACCTGCTGGTTCTGCTGGACATGGCCCACCAGAAGGGTGAGTGACTGAGGCACACGCCTGCTCTGCACGAGGTGGCAGCTCAAACGACCAAAATCTCTGATCTGAGGCCTGGCTGTTTGTCCCATTCATCTGAATGGGACAAACAGTATTATAGTATTATTATAGTTATTATTATAGTATTATAGTGTATTATTGTATTATTATAGTATTATAGTGTATTATTATAGTATTATTATAGTATTATTATAGTATTATTATTACAGTATTATAGTATTATTATAGTATTATTATTATTATAGTATTATAGTGTATTATTGTATTATAGTAGATAATGGATCTGGATATTTTAATAATGATCTCCTCCGGACTGAAGAACTTGTATTTCTGTCTGTCAGGTATCTCTGTGGTGTTGAACCTGACCCCTAACCCTGGAGTTGACCCCTGGTTCAGTCCTGACCTCCTGCCTGAAGTACTGGACAATCTCGGGGTGAGAGAAAGTGATCTGTGCCATTTTTTTGAATATCTTTTCTCTTGTCCTCCAGTGGTGCCTTTCTGTTTTAAACGAATACCCTTGATAATCTCTTCTCTCACTCTGTGTGACTGGACTGTTTGTCTGTTAACAACCATCTCTGTCATGTTCTACTCTAATGGCTGAGGCAACTCTGTATGTGAAATTTGTCTTATTACAAATTCTTAATTCATTCTCCAGTTTGCTGCTAAACACTGGCTGGGTATGGGTGTAGATGGCGTGCAGGTGTCCGGCCTCGCTGCTGCCAGCTCCTCTCCTGATTGGTCCAAGGTCCAGGGCGTCGTCCAGGGCAACGGTACAGAACATGATGTGAAGAAGAGGTAACTGGAGGTCAAACGGGGAACTAGATGTCAAAAAGCGTAACTGGAGGTCGAACACGGAAAAGTTCAAGCGAGTGTATAAAGGCTCTTTCAAACCAGACAAACGGATACCTAAAAAAAAACAGCTACTTTTCTAAAAAAAAATTCCTTTAAATCCAGCCTAACACACACACACACACACACACACACACACACACACACACACACACACACACATGCGAACAGTCACTGAGAGTAGGTAGCTGCCGGGAGGCTGCAAGGCTTACGGCTGCATCTCAATAGTCTATAAAAGTACTTTTCCTCTCCATCTGTTCTGATGGTCAGAACCGGCTTTAATGTCTGGGTCGTGGCTTAGTTGACACGTTGTTTTGATCAGTATAGTCAGAAGGCTTTAGTTGGTTCAGAGCTCAATAAAGACTGGGGAACCAGGGAAAGGGGAAAATGCATGGTCTGTCTGTCTGGAGGCTTTCTGCCACCTGGTGGTGAAATGGAGACCCTGCAGTGGCACAGTACTACAGAGTAGTGCTCTCCCTTGGCTATCCAGGAATACCGTGGTTGTCGGTCTGTGCCCGTGTTCATGAAGTGTCTCCCTTGGCTATTCAGGAGGAATGTGGTAGGCGGTCTGTGTTCATGAAGTGTCTCCCTTGGCTATTCAGGAGGAATGTGGTAGGCGGTCTGTGTTCATGAAGCGTCTCAGAGTGGTAGTGCCGATCTAGGATCAGTTCCCTGCTGTCATGTCATTTTTATTATGATCCTGCTGGACACAGATTAAACTTAGTCCTGGACTAAAATGTACTTTCAATAGAGATTGTCCATTGAGAATAATATTGAACCTGTTCTAAGCTCCTCCTCTTCCTCCAGAGCTCTCATAGGAGTGGTAGATGGACTGTTCTAAGCTCCTCCTCTTCCTCCAGAGCTCTCATAGGAGTGGTAGATGGACTGTTCTAAACTCCTCCTCTTCCTCCAGAGCTCTCATAGGAGTGGTAGATGGACTGTTCTAAACTCCTCTTCCTCCAGAGCTCTCATAGGAGTGGTAGATGGACTGTTCTAAACTCCTCCTCTTCCTCCAGAGCTCTCATAGGAGTGGAAGATGGACTGTTCTAAACTCCTCCTCTTCCTCCAGAGCTCTCATAGGAGTGGTAGATGGACTGTTCTAAACTCCTCCTCTTCCTCCAGAGCTCTCATAGGAGTGGTAGATGGACTGTTCTAAACTCCTCTTCCTCCAGAGCTCTCATAGGAGTGGTAGATGGACTGTTCTAAACTCCTCCTCTTCCTCCAGAGCTCCCATAGGAGTGGTAGATGGACTGTTCTAAACTCCTCCTCCTCTTCCTCCAGAGCTCTCATAGGAGTGGAAGATGGTCTGGACTCCTCTGATGTCTCTCATCTTCTCAGCTCCTCTGGTGTTGACCTGATGTTGTCTGATATCCTCAACACCCCTGCAGACTCAGGTAAACAGTGACGAAGAAGACCATAAGGAGGAGAATGATTTGCTCAAATGGCCCTACACATAAATCTGAGTTACCAAACTAACCGTAATGATATGACAAAAGTCAATATGAAGACACACTCCCAACACATGTACATAACCTTAAATCTCTTCATAAACCTAACCATCTCATCCTCCAGGTATCCAGAGAGCCAAGTCCATCCAGGACCTGATCTCTACCCAGAAACAGAGCTCTCTAGCCTGGGGACTAGGCGGTACCAGGGGAAACCACCTTGCTAGCATGGTGGAGAGACCAGAGCTGGTCCGGCTCTACCAGGTACAGGAAATCCTTCCTACAGGCGTGACGGTGTACTTGTGGATAATTGACAAAAAACTATTTACCCTGGAGGGGTAATAAAGTATTTATTCTCTCCCCAAGCTACTGCTCTTCACTCTGCCTGGAACTCCTGTCTTCAACTATGGAGATGAGATAGGAATAGTTGACCAGGGCTCCACCTCTCCTCAGATGCTGTGGTACACTGAGGCTGAGAACCAGACTGCTCAGGTACAGACTGGTTCTGTCTCTTTAACCTTTATTTAACCTTTTATTTAACTAGGCAAGTCAGTTAAGAACATATTCTTATTTTACAATGACGGCCTACCCCGGCAAAACCCTAACGACGCTGGGCCAATTGTGCACCGCCCTATGGGACTCCCAATCACGGCCGGTTGTGATACAGCCTGGAATCGAACCAGAGTCTGTAGTGACTCCTCTAGCACTGAGATGCATTGCCTTAGACCGCTGCGCCACTCGGGAGCCCATTATAGAGGGCTGTTGGTCTAGTGTACTTCAATCAACATGTATCTGACAAAATGCAGATTAGGATTCAAACCCTCCAACAGAAAATATTCTTGGTCTCTCTTCTGTCCAGGCCCAGAAGACTTGTTCGTGGTTTAAGACCCTCTCTGCCCTGAGGGGTGAAGAACGTTCCCTCCTTCACGGGGACTACTTCCCCCTCCACTCCTCCTCCTCATCCCTGGCTTTCTTGCGTCTGTGGGACCAGGACGAGAGATACGTGACGGCTGTCAACTGGGGCTCCACCCCTGCCACCCTATACATGGCCCTCGACCACCCAGGTATTTTGATTTGATTTTAATATCAAATCAAGTTTTATTGGTCACGTGCAGATGTTAATGCGAGTGTACCAAAACGCTTGTGTTGCGTAGTTTCCTAAGCACTCGAAGCGAGGCGATCATCTGTCGGCGCCATCTTGCCTTGTTATTTAAATATATTTGTCTTTTCCAAATGACACATGAGTATATCATGAAAATCAATGAAAATCTCACAGGGGGAAAAAAAACATGATTTAAAAACATCAACATTACAGTACTGACAGGAGTTCTCCTTCTCTTCCCAGACCTGGGTCTTCCACAGCAGGCTGAAGTCAAGCTGAGTACAGACTCTGAAACCCTAGATGCAGACAGCTCTGTCTCGCTGGATAAACTGCTGCTGGGACCAGGACAGGCTGTCCTATTGACCTTCCCCTTTGTTTAGGAGGGGGGCTAAAACAGACACCAGGACAGGCTGTCCTATTGACCTTCCCCCTTTGTTTAGGAGGGGGGCTAAAACAGAGACCAGGACTAGAAGAAACGGATTAATTTTAGACAGTGAGCAGAGGGAGAATGCAGTAAAGATGTTTTATACCACAGAGAACTAGCAGAAGGAATGTACAGTATGAGTTTTAGCTGGTGATAGATATGATAATATGTTAGGCCAGGGTTGAGGGAATGTACAGTATGAGTTTTAGCTGGTGATAGATATGATAATATGTTAGGCCAGGGTTGAGGGAATGTACAGTATGAGTTTTAGCTGGTGATAGATATGATGATATGTTAGGCCAGGGGGTTGAGGGAATGTACAGTATGAGTTTTAGCTGGTGATAGATATGATGATATGTTAGGCCAGGGTTGAGGGAATGTACAGTATGAGTTTTAGCTGGTGATAGATATGATGATATGTTAGGCCAGGGTTGAGGGAATGTACAGTATGAGTTTTAGCTGGTGATAGATATGATGATATGTTAGGCCAGGGTTGAGGGAATGTACAGTATGAGTTTTAGCTGGTGATAGATATGATGATATGTTAGGCCAGGGTTGAGGGAATGTACAGTATGAGTTTTAGCTGGTGATAGATATGATGATATGTTAGGCCAGGGTTGAGGGAATGTACAGTATGAGTTTTAGCTGGTGATAGATATGATGATATGTTAGGCCAGGGTTGAGGGAATGTACAGTATGAGTTTTAGCTGGTGATAGATATGATAATATGTTAGGCCAGGGTTGAGGGAATGTACAGTATGAGTTTTAGCTGGTGATAGATATGATGATATGTTAGGCCAGGGTTGAGGGAATGTACAGTATGAGTTTTAGCTGGTGATAGATATGATGATATGTTAGGCCAGGGTTGAGGGAATGTACAGTATGAGTTTTAGCTGGTGATAGATATGATGATATGTTAGGCCAGGGTTGAGGGAATGTACAGTATGAGTTTTAGCTGGTGATAGATATGATGATATGTTAGGCCAGGGTTGAGGGTAAGATTTGATCAATTGTTTTTGTTGTCCTTTGTTTAGATACACTTTTTTTTAAATGACCTTTTTTTTCCTTTTTTTTTACTTCAGTTATTTATGAAATGTTGAACTTTTGGAGTTTGAATTTGAATGTAAAAATGGTTGATTTTTGAATCTGTGTTCCAGTGAATAGTGCTGTTTATAGTGTAGGAGAAGGCAAGGTCCTACTGCTTGAAGTTGTTCTGAATGAAAGTTGAGCCGAGTAATATTGCTTGTTGACAGACATCGACTCTGTTTCTGTCGCTTTCCTACACAGAATAAAGTGTGTGATTCATATGTGTATGCCTCCGTCTTATGATCTGTGTGAGTGACGTTGGCTTAACGCCACACGCTTACCGTTAACCCTTGTTGGCACAGGAGCTTTCCAGGTGTGATTAAGTATGTCAGAAAGAGCAGGGATCTCAGGCAGTATCCTATGACCTTATTAAACCTCCCCCCTCTCGATACAGGTGACTACCCACAGACAAGATGTTTCTCATTTACTGCTATAAGGATTTGACTGTTCACTCTGCTGCAGTTGTTTAAAGTACTTATTTAAAAACTTGTATTTCGTGTATATCTGTGTACTTTTATATATTTTTTGACTACTTTTACTTCACTACATTTTTTTTGCTCCATACATTTTCCCTGACACCTAAAAGTACTCGTTACTTTGAGTGTGCTCCTGGCTAGCCATAAATTTAAAATGAGAAAATGGTGCCGCCTGGTTTGCCCAATTAGAAGGAATGTGAAATTATTTATACAATTTTTTTTAACGTTTTGATACTTTAGTAAAAGTATTTAGTTTTTGACATTTTACTTAAGTAGTATTTTACTGTGACTCACTTTTTAAGTCCGGTATCTTTACTTTGACTCAAGTATGACAATTGGGTACTCTCTCTCTCCCCCCCCCCCCCCCCCCCCCGCTGGTCCCTGTGAAGTCGTGTGTTTTTAGATGCGGTAGTGTGTGTTCAGTGCTGGCATACGTAGAGATGAGAACTTCTACAAAACCACACGTAGGCAAAGGTTGATGTAACGATGGTGAGACAATGAGTAAGATAAGTACCGATACATTACATACGTCTCCCTCTTATGCGCGCACGCCACTACAGACCCTGGTTCGATTCCAGGCTGCATCACAACCGGCCCGTGATTGGGAGACCCAAAGGGTGGCGCACAATTGGCCCAGCGGTGTCCGGGATTGGCCGGGGTAGGCCATCTTTGTAAATAAGAATTTTGTTCTTAACTGAAGTGTGTATGGGACTACTCGTCTATGCCACACATGTCGTTGACTCTTTATTATATTGTAATGGCCGTACACATCTTTAACCACAGTGAATTTTTTAAACATTTGTGCACCTGTAGAAAACGTGCTACATTGATACTGATTACTGTGTTGTTGGGTTTGGAGCTGGAAAGAAAGGCATTTCACTGTACTAGTGCACGTCACACAACTTGATACTTGAAATGTGCTTTTACTTGCAGTAGCGTGTGTGTGTGTTCAGTCACGTAGATGTGTGTGTGTGTGTTCAGTCACGTCGATGCAGTCGTGTGTGTGTGTGTGTGTTCAGTCACGTAGATGCAGTCATGTGTGTGTGTGTGTGTTCAGTCACGTAGATGCAGTCGTGTGTGTCTGTGTGTGTGTGTTCAGTCACGTAGATGCAGTCGTGTGTGTGTGTGTGTGTTCAGTCACGTAGATGCAGTCGTGTGTGTGTGTTCAGTCACGTAGATGCAGTCGTGTGTGTGTGTGTGTGTGTGTTCAGTCACGTAGATGCAGTCGTGTGTGTGTGTGTTCAGTCACGTAGATGCAGTCGTGTGTGTGTGTGTGTGTGTGTGTGTTCAGTCATGTGTGTTCTGTGCTGGCAGATGTAATGCTTTGTGTGTAAGAAATTTCCCAAAGCCACACTTAGACAAAGGCCCGTCAACCTGTGGTTTATGTTACCGTCGACAACCCCAATTTACCACGGTTACCAGGTTACCCCCTAAATGACTTTACATCCAGTCTATTCATTATTTTCATTATCACATACATTTATTAATGATTCGTTTCAATCATTTGACTGGTTAAAAAAAAAAAAGACTTTTGATGACCTATCTAGTAATATTGTACGATTTAAAAAAAAATATATATATATCTATATATCTTTATCATAATGTTGATGCTGTGAGGTTGGTGAATTATTTTGTATCTTTATTTTAATTCAACCTCTATCTGGCGATTAAAGCTTTATGAATTGATCTAGACAGAAATGCACCCACCATCAAATATCTTTGAAAGAACTCGATTGAAGTTAAGAATTATTAGACATAAATATTGATATTACATTGGCCTGTGGATATTCTTGTCATCTTTACATTAGTCTTTACGGGTTAAGTTATCTTACATCGTATGTATTGAAATCCACTGTTGGAGAAGCTACTCTAAAATCATATTTTACCAAGCTACCAATTTAACTTGAAGAAGTTTTAAGCTACACTAATTTAACCATTAAGAAAAAAATCTAGTACATAACTAAAGTTACTTTGAAAAAGTAGATCTCTACATCCAAACTAGTTTGTGAAATGTCATAGATTACAAATTACAAAAATAGGTCAGGTGTTAACAGGATGTACCCTATTAAACACCAACTATGTTTCACATGAGAATTAGGTCTGATGCTGAAAAAGAAATTTTATTTCAACCATATTTTCTTTATTTTTTTTAGCAATAATAATAATAATAATAATAAAACATTTTGTGTGTTGTTCCAGCAGTTAGCTACACCGCTACATGGTAAAACAGTAGTGTTTAGTTCCAGTAGTTAGCTACACCGCTACATGGTAAAACAGTAGTGTGTAGTTCCAGTAGTTAGCTACACCGCTACATGGTAAAACAGTAGTGTTTAGTTCCAGTAGTTAGCTACACCGCTACATGGTAAAACAGTAGTGTTTAGTTCCAGTAGTTAGCTACACCGCTACATGGTAAAACAGTAGTGTTTAGTTCCAGTAGTTAGCTACACCGCTATATGGTAAAACAGTAGTGTTTAGTTCCAGTAGTTAGCTACACCGCTATATGGTAAAACAGTAGTGTTTAGTTCCAGTAGTTAGCTACACCGCTACATGGTAAAACAGTAGTGTGTAGTTCCAGTAGTTAGCTACACCGCTACATGGTAAAACAGTAGTGTTTAGTTCCAGTAGTTAGCTACACCGCTACATGGTAAAACAGTAGTGTTTAGTTCCAGTAGTTAGCTACACCGCTATATGGTAAAACAGTAGTGTTTAGTTCCAGTAGTTAGCTACACCGCTATATGGTAAAACAGTAGTGTGTAGTTCCAGTAGTTAGCTACACCGCTACATGGTAAAACAGTAGTGTGTAGTTCCAGTAGTTAGCTACACCGCTATATGGTAAAACAGTAGTGTGTAGTTCCAGTAGTTAGCTACACCGCTACATGGTAAAACAGTAGTGTGTAGTTCCAGTAGTTAGCTACACCGCTACATGGTTAAACAGTAGTGTGTAGTTCCAGTAGTTAGCTACACCGCTACATGGTAAAACAGTAGTGTGTAGTTCCAGTAGTTAGCTACACCGCTACATGGTAAAACAGAGTGCTACTACTGAAAATACTACCAAGATTTGAATTTAATTCAACTACCACCAAGCTACTGCAAAATGTAGTTAAATTACAAGTTGAACTATGTGTAAATGTTGTTTACTACTCTTCAACACAGTTGAACTCAATAGTCTTTAGATTTTACAAAACTGCTCTGGAAATCAGCCTAAAATGTACAAATGGCCGTCTCTGTGTCTCTTTCAGTGAAGGTGACCTCTACTGTCTTAGGCCCTTGACAAAAACACTAGAGCAAGGCGCTTGCAATGCCAAGGGTCGTGGGCTTGATTGCCGCTCGGGCCACCCATACGTCAAATGTATGTACCACAGGAGGCTGCAGAGGGGGTGGACAGCTCATAATAATGACCGAAACGGAGCGAATCGAACGGCATCAAACACCATGGAAACCGTACGTTTGATGTATTTGATACCATTCCACTTCAGTCATTACCACGAACCGTTCACCCCAATTAAGGTGCCACCAACCTCCTGTGGTATTCACGCATGACAAGTCGGGATAAACGTGTCAGCTAAAAGCCACGTACTCTAAACTTTAAAACCATTTACATATCAACTTTAAACCCATTTACATATCAACTTTAAAACCATTTATATATCAACTTTTAAAGACGCACTATGCAGAAATCGCTCCTCCATTTCCTGGCTGCTAAAATTCTAATAGTTCGCCTAATTTCAGTTTATGTGACAAAATAAGCAGGTATAGTGTAGAAAATCATTGTACCATTTTCATAACCAAAAATATAGTATTTTCATCTGTTTGAAGCTGGTGTACAAAACCGAAAGTAAAAGATGCAAAAAATAAAACTTAAGCTCCGAAAATAGAAATAGTGCACATAGAACAGATCTACCGCTTCTTAGACTTGCTTTCAATGAGAATGACAGATCTATAACTCACGTTTCTATGTGAATTTGGTCGCCCCCCCCCCCCCCCCCCCCAAAAAGTTACATATTTCACTAAGTATTTTTGTGTCTTTAGCTGCTGTCTGAGAGAATAGCCTGCCGCCAAGGTGAATTCCACTAACCAAACACCCCCACATACACACCGTGTCCCAGTCCCCGTCGGTGCGAAACCACCCCCCTGAGTGGTGCACAGTCATTGACAGCCTCTCGGTCTTACTGTGTCACTCTTCATCCTCATCATCATCAGTAGCAGCAACATCCTCATTATCATTACCATCATCTTAAACTGAAAGATTCATTGTCTAAGTGCTTCTAAAGTTGTTTTGATATTAGAACTTATTGAGATACATTTCACCATTGGGCCTACTGTTAAGAGGTATATAAACTACTTTGAGTATTTTTAAGAGTATTTAAAAAATATATATATATATTTTAAAAGAAAAGGTCACAGAAAAACAGAAGAGAGAGAGACAGACAGAGTGAGGGAGGGACAGAGAGGGAGTGAGGGACAGACAGAGACAGACAGTGACAGTGAGAGTGAGAGACAATGAGGGAGGGACAGAGAGAGAGTGAGGGACAGACCGAGAGTGAGGGACAGTGTGAGAGAGAGATAGAGAGCTGTGTTCAAGGTCTGGGCCACTGCTCTGTGGTGTGTTAATGTCACTTTGTTTCCAGGATGACGAGGTGTGTGAGAGATCAGAGAACACACACACACAGAGGTGAGATCAGAAGAATCGAGAGAGCGACAGCGGCCCATAACCGCTCTTATGACTCTCTCGCTCTCTCCTCTCGCTCTCTCCTCTCGCTCTCTCCTCTCGCTCTCATTCTCTCTCTCTCTCTCTCACACACACACACACACACACACGCACCACACACAGACACACTCACAACACACATGCACTAGAGCGATGCCGTATGTACAGTGTGTTACTACCTTTGACGTGATCGTGATGAAGGGATGAATGGTAAGTCTGCATCTCTTTTCTTAGCCTCTTCGTATTGTGGAGATAATTATAATTAACGTGTAAATGGAGGTTGCAAATGCATGAAAACATGTACTGACTATGACTGACATTTGGTTGTCTTACCTAGCTGAGAGCGTCTACTAGATTACTGAAAGGTAAATGGGAAGTCTCATTGTCAGACAAACGGAGAGTCCTTCAATGAGATGCTGGTGACAACCTGCCTTGTTGTGTTCTGATCTATAGCCAAAACCAGTTCATTTCACACATATAACTTTGGAAAAACACAGACAAAAGGATTTAAAAGGACTTTTTTTTTTATGTTGATTTAAATGGAGATTTAAGTTGTCTTGTAAAAAGGCCTTGCAGCCGAATCGTAACGAGACGTAGTGGAGAAAAAAAAAAAAAAAGGCTCGCGATCGAAACATCTGCATCAACAAATATCCTTGTGATTCACCTACTGTATGTTTATCTATGATACCCTACATATCCTTTAGGTTACAGATCCCCAGGGTCGTCTAGTAAAGATATCTGATGTATTCATCATCTGAGGATTCTGACCGTAGTCTGATTTTACGGGTGTCCACGGGTGTCTATTTTACGGGTGTCCACGCTGGAGTCTCCCATGTCGTTCTATTGTTAGACTGTTGATGCTGTTTGTTCCATTATTGCCTCATAATATTTGTGCCGTCTTGATTATATATTGTCTTGATTATATATTGTTTTCTCATTGTGTGCTGTGAGGCACTGCTGGTATATAATACCATGTTTTAGGTGTTGGGTAAACTCTGAAAAATGATCCCTTAAAATTCACTTATTCATTTAATGGTACATTTGGTAATTTTTTTGGGAGGTAACTTGCACAATTCCAGTCCTTATGTCAGAGCAGAAACCTGTTGTTGGATTTAAAGGATGCTTTTCTCCCAACGATTCACAGGTTGAAAAATGCATGTTAAAATAGTTTGGTAATATTAAAAATATATTTATATATATATCGTACTTTTCTCCCATATTCAGGTGCATCTGAGAACCTGTTCAAACCAGAGCCCCGAGACGAGAGTAAGTTCCCTTTTCACTAATCAATGATTTTTATTTATCTGTTTAATAAACTGTGATTAGCGGTGACCGATTTTAAACAACACATTCCACTATGATTTCCGAATAATTGAACCACTACTTAATTACTGCAGGTATATTATATTTCTGCGTAAGGCTACTCTGTAGCCTTTACCTTCACCGTGACCTTATGACCTTTTAAGTTCATTAGTGATTTAGGAATTCAATCCAATCTGCACTGAGTATTTTTACAAATATTTTATGTAATGAGAGAAAATTCTAATTTCCAAAAGACAATATGTGTAGTTTAACTGTATCTGGCAAGCGTCGGACTTGGACCGCATAAATATGAAGTATATATAAATAAATATATATATATATATTCGCTGAAATTATAAAAAGTAATGAGAAATGTACAACCAAAAAAATATCGTTTTCATCTTTAGCTTTGGTCACCTGATTCTGTTAGTTTGGATCGTAAAGGTTCTACATACAGTTCATAACGTGTGGAAAGACACAGAACGTTCTTCCAATGTAGATTAAACACAATACGTAACGTTGATTTCCTAGTTGTTTCTGTTATAGTGTATCTCTTCTCTAGCTCGAGAAGAAGAGATACACATTTCGGCAATAAAATGAAGCTATTAAAATGGCGTTATATTTTCTGTGCCTCGTCTCATACTCTCGTTGTAATAGAGCTTTCATTTTGTATTATTTTTTATTTAACCTTTTATTTAACTAGGCAAGTCAGTTCAGAACAAATTCTTATGTACAATGACGGCCTACCGGGGAACAGCGGGTTAAACTGCCTTGTTCAGGGGCAGAACCACAGATTTTTTACCTTGTCAGCTCGGGGGGGATTCGATCTAGCAACCGTCCGGTTACTGGGCCCAACGCTCTAACCACTAGGCCACCCCACGTTATTTAATTACAACATTACCGTAAAGATAATGTTGATCGCACCTCTCCCTTTTTTTTCTTTCCCTCGCTCTTTTTATCAGTTATTTTCTTAGTGATGGAAGGATGAGAAAAATAACAGAAGGAGAAAAAAGTCGTGTTCAAGTCTTCCCCCCTCCTCTGTACATTCTCTATTTATCTGAGGAAAGTAGAAAATCTCCCCCACACTCCTCTGTTTCTCTTCTTCCCTTCGTTCGAATACTTTCACACTCTTGTTCGCCGCCTCGGCATCATCACGCCGTTCAATGGATTTTATGATCCACAGTTTGATGAAAATCAACTTTGTTGACAAAACCTTTAACGTGACTAATTGTCTGGATCACCTAGTTACCCAGGGCCATGTGTATCAAGCATATCAGAGTAGGAGTGCTGGGATCTAGGATCAGGCTCCCCCTTTGTCCATGTAATCATATTCATTGTGATTTAAAAGGATAAACGGCTCCTAGATCAGCACTATGAGAGGCTTTTCCGAATCTGTGTTAAAAGGCCAAAGGTTGAAAACGTCGTCTGTCGAGGACCACGGTGGTACAGTCTGTACGCCTGGCCTACTGCTTCATCGAGTCGTCTCATAATCCATGATGTTATCAACCTTGTTCCACTAGATGTTATGCTAATAGTGAGGTTTCAGTGTGATGTGTTCACACTGTACTGCTACACCACATTGTTAACATGTATAAACCTACACACCTCACCTACACATTGAACTACCTGAGCCCTTCTCTCTGTCTCTATCTCTCTAACTCCCCCTCTCTCTCTCTTTCTCTCTCTCTCTCTCTTTCTCTCTGTCTCTCTCTCTAACTCCCCCCCTCTCTCTGTCTGTCTCTCTCTCTCTCTCTAACTCCCCCTCTCTCTGTCTCTGTCTCTCTGTCTCTCTCTCTGTCTCTCTCTCTC
>NC_042961.1:61650157-61670157 GCF_901001165.1 Salmo trutta
TTCCTAGGTTCTGGCTTTTCTAGGGAGTTTTTCCTATCCACCGTGCTTCTACACCTGCAATGCTTGCTGTTTGGGGTTTTAGACTGGGTTTCTGTACAGCACTTTGTGACATTAGCTGACGTAAGATGGGCTTTATCAATCAATTTGATTGATTTCATTGATTGCATGTGACGCACAATCAAGCTACGCTCTGAAGATGCAAGTCTACATGGGCTAGGATGCAAGTCTACGTGAGCTGAGTTCTACTGCATGGGCTTTGTCTTACAGCAGGCCGGCAGCCTGGGAGAACGGGACACTATCGTTCATCACACCTTATAACTCTTCTGCAGTAAAATCTCAGTAAACTCAGTAAACTCTTCTCAGTAAAATCTCTCTGGTTGTCTCTCGTTGGGATGAGTTATCTGCAGCTACCGCCACAACATATATTTTGAGTGATTTATCTTCCATTTCTGCGGTACAGTTGATCACCATTGCTATGAATGTTAAGAAACCAACCTTACTGAAACACATGTTATTCCTATCACTCTGGGTTAATGAGGCAACTAGTCACACCTGTGACAGATCCTTTAAAAGGAGAGGTGGAAGAGGTAGACCATAACTCACAGACAACAGAGAGACAACCAGTGAATCCCTTGGAAGAGTGCAGAAGGTGAGATTGTGACATTATTTAATAGACAAGCTGCCTCTCAAATGGCACGTTAATCTTACGTGGCCCTGGTCAAGTGTAGTGCACTATATATGATCCCTTTTTGTGGGTCGACCCCCTGAATGTAAGAGCATAGACTAATCGTTACCTTTGTAGTGAATTGAAGTCTCTGTCAAGATCTAGTCTGCTTCCCCTTCCCTGCTTAGTGCACTGTGGGCCCTCGTCAAAGGTGGTTCACTACATAAGGAATGAGGAGCCATTTGGGAAGGATTCATAGATGATACCTGAATTTTAGTGGAAGAATCGTAGCGCGCCGTGTTGCCGATACTCGCATGTTGGGGTCCTCAGGACTGGGTTTAGCAATTGTTGCATAAGTTTTGTACTTAACACAGGATTTCCTCAACTTCTCCTCTAGTACCCACAGCCATTCCAGATGATTTAAAATGCTCAACTAATCTCGCTCTTGTTCTCTCTCTCTCAGGAGACTATCACCATGGCAATATTGACCATCCTTCTGCTTCTTAGCACAGCTTTTGCTCTGGGAGGTAAGAGTGATGTACCTCACACTTACTCACCAACATTTTAATAAAAACGTTAGTGGGTGTTGATCTGTCCTATTCACACACGTACGTATTAATGTTTTGTTTCATAACCAGTTGTCCCTTGGGCAGCCATTATCAACCGTGACACTGGAAAGAAGGTTGCCTTGCTCAAGGGCACATAGACAGATATTATAACTTGACATTCAGGGATTGAAACTAGGAACCTTGTGTTACTGGCCCAACTCTCTAACTGCTAGGCTACCTGCCACTCCTCTTGTTCCAGATATGTATATTGGTGTCTAGATGCAAGACTGAGGTATTCTAATATGAATGGTTTGATCATTCAACTGGATGTATGATTGGATTGTCAGGAAGTAACACTGACACAACTTACCCCCACTTTCAGTCTTAGTTTCATCAGCTGTTATACAAAAGACAGAAACTGAATTGACTGCACAGGGCTTTTAAACAAGTAGCGCAATTTCAATATTTAGCCAGGAAGTACCTAGGTTACATCTGAAATGGAACCCTATTCTGTATAAAATACTTCTGACCAGGGCCCATATGGGACGCAACCAAAGATTCCGTCATGCATGTGCTGCAATGTTATGTCCACATTACAATCAATCTATGTTACCTGTGTCCAGATGCTAGGATACGACCCATGACCCCCTGTGAGCGTGCTAGATATGCCGCGACACATGGCCCAATTGGAGCGTACATCCCCACGTGTGACGCCGCTGGACGATACACCCCTAAGCAATGTTCGGGCTCTACAGGTTAACACGGACGCACATACACACACTAAATTCTCCAATTCAGTTGAATGTTACAGTAAATATTGTATGTGCAACATGTCTATTTCTGGTAGGTTACTGTTGGTGTGTGACCACTACTGGACAGAAGATTCAGGGTACGGAGACTCCACCAGGCACTGCTATCAACTGCTAGCAACTGTTCCACCAAGGTGTGTGTCTGTATGTATATACATACTCATTCACTAAATATTATTTCTTTGCAGCTGATTCTGGATGTTTTTTGTCTAATTGTAGATGAAAGGCGTTGGAATGAAGACTTTGAAAAGACGGACAGTTGTCTTTACTGTACGACAGGAAGTGATTCACATCCCATATAAATACATGAAGAAATCCAGAGATTAAACTGTTGATTTACTTACTTTATTGTTGGTGTGATTATCTGAACCAGTCCATTTCTGGGAAATGGAGAAGGACTATTACCGGCAGTTACAAGAAATGAAGGCAGTCAAATTCCACTTGACCATTTAGTAATTGGGCTTCTCCAAGCTCTGATGCTGGTGACAGTCATTAGTAGCCTACTGCACTTGCTAACTGCCTGGTACTCAGCACTCTATTGTCCCTCTAATCACTCTGACATCAATGCAAATGTAAAACATTTCATGAGCTCATGTTGCGCAACATTTCTATAACCTATGAAATTGTGAGAACAGCCTCATGGCTTCTATTAGAAAGAGGATCCCATCAGCTTTCTATAGGTTAGCTCTACTATATTTGCAGTACCAGTCAAAAGTTTGAACTCACCTACGCATTCCAGGGTTTTCATCTGTAATATTTTCTACGTTGTAGAATAGGTAAGATGTCAACTATGACATAACACATGGAATCACAAATTACTTAAATGTAAATGTTAAACCAAAATATATTGAGATTCTTCAAAGTAGCCACCCTTTGCCTTGACAGCTTTGTACACTCTTGGCATTCTCTCAACCAGATTCATGAGGTAGTTACCTGGAATGCATTTCAATTAACAGGTGACTTAATTTGTGTGATTTGCGTAAGAGCCGATCAGTTTTGTCAAGGTAGGGGTGGTATACAGAAAATGGCCCTATTTGTTATTTTAAGACCAAGTCCATATTATGGCAAGAACGGCTCAATGCAAAAAGAAACACAACATTACTTTAAGAAGGGAATCAGTCAATGCAGAACATTTCAAGAGCAGTCTCAATAACCAAGCGCTACGATGACTCTCATGAGGATGGCCACAGGAAAGGAAGACCCAGTTACCTCTGCAGCCCAAATAAACACTTCACAAAGGTCAAGTAACAGACATCTCGACATCTGCTCAGGAGACTGCGTGAATTAGGCCTTCATGGTCGAATTGCTGCAAAGAAGCCACTAAAGGACGATAAGAGACTTGCTTGGGTCAAGAACCACAAGCAATGGACATTAGACCGGTGGGAATCTGTCCTTGGTCTGAGTCCAAATTTGAGATTTTTGGTTCTAAACGCTGAGTCTTTGTGAGACGCAGAGTAGTTGAACGGATCTCCGCATGTGGTGTTCCCACCGTGAAGCATGGAGGTGATGGTGCTTTGTTGGTGACACTGTCAGTGATTTATTTAGAATTCAAGACACACTTAACCAGCATGGCTACCGCAGTCATACGCCATCCAATCTGGTTTTGCTTAGTGGGACTATCATTTGTTTTTCAACAGGACAATGACCCAACACACCTTCAGCTGTGTAAGGGCTATTTGACCAATAAGGAGAGTGATGCATCAGATGACCTGGCCTCCACAATCACCCAATTTAGATGGTTTGGGATGAGTTCAATCAAATGTATTTATGAAGCCCTTTTTACATCAGCCGATGTCACAAAGTGCAATACAGAAAGCCAGCCTAAAAAAGCAAGCAATGCAGATGTAGAAGCACGGTGGCTAGGAAAAACTCCCTAAAATGGCAGGAACCTAGGAAGGTGCGGTATAGAGAGAGTCGAAAACAGCAGGTCCGGGACAAGGTAGCACGTCCAGTGAACAGGTCAAGGTTCCATAGCCGCAGGCAGAACAGGTGGACTGGGGACAGCAAGGAGTCGTCAAGCCAGGTGGCCCTGCGGCATGGTCCTAGGACTCAGGTCTTAAGAGAGAAGAGAACGAGAAAGAGCTAGAGGGTGCATAATTAAATACACATAGGACACCGGATAAAACAGGAGAAATACTCCAGATTTAACCTCTCTAGGGGGTGTGGGACGCTACCGTCCCACCTGGCCAACATCCAGTGAAATTGCAGAGCGCCAAATTCAAAAATAGAAATACTCATAAAATTCATAAAACATACAAGTATTATACATTGGTTTAAAGATTAACTTCTTGTTAATCCAGCCACGGTGTAAGATTTCAAAAAGGCTTTATGGGGAAAGTATACCATGCGATTATCTGAGAACAGCGCCCTGCAGACAAATCATTACAAACAGTTACCAGCCAAGTAGAGGAGTTACACAAGTCAGAAATAGCAATAAAATGAATCACTTACCTTTGATGATCTTCATATGGTTGCACTCACAAGACTCCCATTTACTCAATAAATGTTCGATAAAGTCTCTCCTTATATTCAAAAACCTCCGTTTTGTTCAGTAATCCACAGGCTCAAAGGCAGTCACAACAGACAGACAAAATCTGAAAAGTATCAGTAAAGTTTGTAGAAACATGTCAAACGATATTTTATAATCAATCCTCAGTGGAAGCCACAGGAAGTGCAATTTGAGTCCTAAGTCAATAGATACTGTAATGGCATTCACTAGAAACTACAAAAATTTAAAAAATCCCACTTCCTGGCTGGATTTTTCTCAGGTTTTCGCCTGCCATATCTGTTCTGTTATACTCACATACATTATATTAACAGTTTTGGAAACTTGAGTGTTTTCTATCCAAATCCACCAATTATATGCATATCCTAGCTTCTGGGCCTGAGTAGCAAGCAGTTTACTTTGGGCATGCTTTTCATCCGGAAGTGAAAATAGTGCCCCCTACCCTAGTGAGGTTAACAGGCTGACCCTAGCCCCCCGACACAAACTTTTGCAGCATAATTACTGGAGGCTGAGGCAGGAGGGGTCTGGAGACACTGTGGCCCTGTCCGACTATACCCCCGGACAGGGCCAACCTGGCAGGATATAACCCCACCCACTTTTTTCCAAATCACAGCCCCCAAACCACTAGCGGAATATCTTCAACCACCAACTTGCTTCCCTGAGACAAGGCCGACTATAGCCCACAAAGATCTTCCCCACGGCATGAACCCGAGGGGGGCCTCAAAACCAGACAGGAAGATTACGTCAGAGACTAAAGCCACTCAAGTGACACACCCCTCCTAGGGACGGCATGGAAGAGCGCCAGTGAATTAGCCCCCGTAATAGGGTCAGAGGCAGAGAATCCCAGTGGAGAGAGGGGAACCAGCCAGGCAGAGACAGCAAGGGTGGTTCATCGCTCCAGTGCCTTTTTGTCAACTTCACACCCCTGGGTCAGACTACACTCAATCATAGGACCTACTGAAGAGATGAGTTTTCAATAAAGCCTTAAAGGTCAAGACAGAGTCTGTGCCTGTCGCATGGACAGGCACACCATTCCATAAAAATTGAGCTCTATAGGAGAAAGCCCTGCCTCCAGCTGTTTGCTTAGAAATTCTAGGGACAAAAAGGAGACCTGCGTCTTGTGACCATATTGTACGTGTAGATATGTACGGCAGGACCAAATCGGAAAGATAGATAGAAGCAAGCCCATGTAATGCTTTGTAGGTTAGCAGTTAAACCTTGAAATCAGCCCTAGCCTTAACAGGAAGCCAGTGTAGAGAGGCTAGCACTGGAGTAATATGACCATTTTTTGGGGTTCTAGTCAAGATTTTAGCAGCCGTGTTTAGCATTAACTGAAGATTATTTAGTGCTTTATCCTGGTAGCCGGAAGTAGAGCATTGCAGTACTCTCATCTAGAAGTGACAAAAGCATGGATACATTGTTCTACATCATTTTTGGACAGAAAGTTTCTGATTTTTGCAAAGTTACGGAGATGGAAAAAAGCTGTCCTTGAAACAGTCTTGATATGTTCATCAAAAGAGAGATCATGGTCCAGAGTAACGCTGAGGTCCTTTACAGTTTTATTTGAGATGACACTACAACCATCATGATTAATTGTCATATCCAACAGAAGATCTCTTTGTTTCTTGGGACCTAGAACTAGCATCTCTGCTTTGTCTGAGTTTTGAAGTAAAACATTTGCCGCCTTCCAGTTCCTTATGTCTGAAACACAGGTTTCCAGGGAGGGCAATTTTGGGGCTCCACCATGTTTCATCTAAATGTACAGCTGTGTATCATCCGCATTGCAGTGAAAGTTAACATTATGTTTCCGAATGACATCAAGAGGTAAAATATATAGATAATGAAAACAATAGAGGTCCTAAAACGGAAACTTGAGGAACACCGAAATATACAGTTGATTTGTCAGAGGACAAACCATCCACAGAGACAAACCGAAACCTTTCCGACAGATAAGCTCTAAACCAGGACAGAACTTGTCCGTGTAGATCAATTTGGGTTTCCAATCTCTCCAAAAGAATGTCTTGATCTATGGTATCAAAGCAGCCCTAAGGTCTAGGAACACGAGGACAGAGGAAGAGCCTCAGTCTGACACCATTAAAAGGTCTTTTACCACCTCCACGAGTGCAGCCTCAGTGAGTTGGACCACAGAGTTAAGAAAAGCAGCCAACAAGTGCTCAGCATATGTGGGAACTCCTTCAAGACTGTTGGAAAAGCATTCCAGTTGAAGCTGGTTGAGAGAATGCCAAGAGTGTGCAAAGCTGTCATCAAGGCAAAGCGTGGCTACTTTGAAGTATCTCAAATATAACATATATTTTGATTTGTTAAATCACTTTTTTGTTCACTACTTGATTCCATATGTGCTATTTCAGAGTTTTGATGTCTTTACTATTATTCTACAATGTAGAAAATAGTAAAAATGAAGAAAAACCCTTTAATGAGTAGGTGTGTCCAAACTTTTGACTCGTGCTGTATTTATCAACTTTCCTAATATTAAGAACATTGCTTATATTTACAACAGGAGTATAGCCTACCTGGCTGGCATGAAAATGAAACAAGGGAAAAGAATCCTCCATTCGCTATTTAAGTGCATAGATGAAATGTATTTTTTCCCCTGCCCGATTCCAGACAGGTGCATGATTATTGTCCATTCTAAATCAAAACAAATTTCACAAATATTATTTAGTACATGTAAAGACAAGATTCAATCAAGAATAGTCTGATGGGTGACAACATTATCCCATCACTTGTGAATGATGCCCAGTGTAAGGCAAGGAACAATGCATACCATTTTTTTTGCTACTTTTTCATATCTTAGCGCAACACCTCATGTAGCCTAGCCAATAGGCCTATATGTTTTGATAAGGTTTGTGTAGCCTGGCGAAAGTCAATCCAGCACAGGACACAATAATGATTTGGGGTTGTTTATACTGTCGAGGCTTACATTCAAAATAGGATAATGTAGAAGGGAAATCACTAATAGAGGAAGTCACCTTAAAGTAAAATGTAGTCTAAATCACAATCAAGTGAGATAAATCTGTTATTAAAGTGTGTAAAAACAATCTGAGTAGTGGCTCGGCTTTAAACACACTGTCCACGTGATACCCTAAACCCACACGGAACAGTAGATCCTCACCCATACAGCAGCTTTAAATAATGTAATCATTAACTCCACAACGTGTCTCTGAGAGCAGTGGAATTCAGCTAGCAAGAAGCTAACATCCCCATGCCAATCCAAAGTAACGTTGGACCCACAATGGATTTCAGTAGCTCTCCAGTGTAATTGCTTGCTCTCACTCTTACACGCTGCGCTTGCACAATCCCATAATTGCTTGCACACCTTATTTATGAATCTCTTACAGGGACAGTGCCATCTAGTGGATATAAATGAATACAACTATGCCATTTAACCACCTGGCTACATTTGTATTACAACTAAAGTGGCCAAATAACCTCTTTACAATGGGTGTAGAGCCTAACTGGCATGCACATGCAGCGCATGAGTTTCACGTTTGGGGAAGATAATTTTCACAAAAATATAATTTCATAGCAAAAGCATTACATGCATAATCATACTATGCATGTAATGCTACATTTGGTGAGTTCTACTGTGTGGGCTGTGTCCTACCGCGTGGACTGTGTCCTACTGCGTATGGTGTGTTCTAGTCCATGGGCTGAGAACTACTGCGTGGGCTGTGTCCTACGGCAGCCTGGGAGAACGGGACACTATCGTTCATCACACCTTGTAACTATTCTGCTGTAAAATCTCATAACCCAACGAGTTCTCTGCAGCTACCACCACAACATCTATTTTCAGTGATTTATGTTCCATTTCTGTGGTACAGTTGATCACCATGGCTATGAATGCTAAGAAACCAACCTCACTGAAACACATGTTATTCCTATCACTCTCTATTGGCCTCGGCATACTCACAGGGAGCCTCTCTGGATCCCTCGAAACTGGACCCATCTTCCTCTACTACTCTCTTCACTGCCTATGAAGATTCCTTCATAGAAAATGACTCAAGTAAAAGTGAAAGTCATCCAGTAAAATGTTACTTGAGAAAAGGTCTAAAAGTATTAGGTTTTAAATATACTGAAGTATCAAAATTAAATGTAATTGATAAAATATACTTAAGTATCAAATGTAAAAGTAGAAATCATTTCAAATTCCTTATATTAAGGAAACCAGATGGCACCTTGTTAAAAAAATATATAATTATTACGGATAGCGTCATAAAACTTCTCATTTATTTCTTTATTTTATACAGCTTCTGAAATATAGGCCTACAGCCCGTTAATAAAATGACCCAAAAGAAACGTGCAGTTCAGCATCAATGCCACACAGCAGCAGCAGAGATTCACAGGTTGAGGCCGAGTACCAGAGGAACATCTACATAACTGGCAGACTACATAACTGGCAGACTATATAACTGGCAGACTACATAACTGCCAGACTACATAACTGGCAGACTACATAACTGCCAGACTACATAACTGGCAGACTATATTACTGCCAGACTACATAACTGACAGTCTACATAACTGCCAGACTACATAACTGACAGTCTACATAACTGCAAGTCTACATAACTGCCAGTCTACATAACTGCCAGTCTACCTAACTGCCAGTCTACATAACTGACAGTCTACATAACTGCAAGACTACATAACTGCCAGTCTACATAACTGCCAGACTACATAACTGCCAGTCTACATAACTGGCAGACTACAGAACTGCAAGACTACATAACTGACAGTCTACATAACTGCAAGACTACATAACTGCCAGTCTACATAACTGCCAGACTACATAACTGCCAGTCTACATAACTGGCAGACTACAGAACTGCAAGACTACATAACTGACAGTCTACATAACTGCCAGTCTACATAACTGCCAGTCTACCTAACTGCCAGTCTACATAACTGACAGTCTACATAACTGCAAGACTACATAACTGCCAGTCTACATAACTGCCAGACTACATAACTGCCAGTCTACATAACTGCCAGTCTACATAACTGCAAGACTACATAACTGCCAGTCTATATTACTGACAGTCTACATAACTCTACATAACTGCCAGTCTACATAACTGCCAGACTACATAACTGCCAGTCTACATAATTGCAAGACTACATAACTGACAGACTACATAACTGCCAGTCTACATAACTGCCAGTCTACATAACTGACAGACTACATAACTGCCAGTCAACATAACTGCCAGTCTACATAACTGCCTGTCTACATAACTGCAAGACTACATAACTGCCAGTCTACATAACTGCCAGTCTATATAACTGCCAGACTACATAACTGCCAGTCTACATAACTGCCAGTCTACATTACTGACAGTCTACATAACTCTACATAACTGACAGTCTACATAACTGACAGTCTACATAACTCTACATAACTGCCACTCTACATAACTGCCAGTCTACATAACTGCCAGTCTACATAACTGACAGTCTACATAACTCTACATAACTGCCAGTCTACATAACTCTACATAACTGCCACTCCTCATAACTGGCCAGTCTACATAACTGACAGTCTACATTACTGACAGTCTACATAACTCTACATAACTGACAGTCTACATAACTGACAGTCTACATAACTCTACATAACTGCCACTCTACATAACTGCCAGTCTACATTACTGCCAGTCTACATAACTGCCAGTCTACATTACTGCCAGTCTACATAAATGCCAGTCTACATAAATGCGAGTCTACATAACTGCCAGTCTAAATAACTGGAAGACTACATAACTGCCAGTCTATATAACTGCCAGTCTACATAACTGCAAGACTACATAACTGCCAGTCTACATAACTGCCAGTCTACATAACTGACAGTCTGCATAACTGACAGTCTACATAACTGACAGTCTACATAACTCTACATAACTGCCAGTCTACATAACTGCCAGTCTACATAACTGCCAGTCTACATTACTGACAGTCTACATAACTCTACATAACTGACAGTCTACATAACTGACAGTCTACATCAATCTACATAACTGCCACTCTACATAACTGCCAGTCTACATAACTGACAGTCTACATAACTCTACATAACTGCCAGTCTACATAACTCTACATAACTGCCACTCTACATAACTGCCAGTCTACATAACTGCCAGTCTACATTACTGACAGTCTACATAATTCTACATAACTGACAGTCTACATAACTGCCAGTCTACATAACTGCCAGTCTAAATAACTGCAAGACTACATAACTGCCAGTCTATATAACTGCCAGTCTACATAACTGCAAGACTACATAACTGCAAGACTACATAACTGCCAGTCTACATAACTGCCAGACTACATAACTGCCAGTCTACATAACTGCAAGACTACATAACTGCCAGTCTACATAACTGCCAGTCTACATAGCTGCCAGTCTACATTACTGCCAGTCTACATAACTGACAGTCTACATAACTGACAGTCTATATAACTCTACATAACTGACAGTCTACATAACTTCCAGTCTACATAACTGCCAGTCTAAATAACTGCAAGACTACATAACTGCCAGTCTATATAACTGCCAGTCTACATAACTGCAAGACTACATAACTGCCAGGCTACATAACTGCCAGTCTACATAACTGACAGTCTACATAACTGACAGTCTATATAACTGCCAGTCTACATAACTCTACATAACTGCCAGTCTACATAACTCTACATAACTGCCAGACTACATAACTGACAGTCTACATAACTGCCATTCGTTTGAACACTAATCAATTAGTGGAGGCAGCTGAGGGGGAGGAAGGCTCATAATAATGGCTGGAACGGAGCAAATGGAACGGCATCCAACTAAGTGTTTGATGTATTTGATACCATTCCACCTGTTCCGCTCCAGCCATTACCACGAGCCTGTCCTCCTCAATTAAGGTGCCACCAATCTCCTGTGTAATCAATATTATACCGTTTTGTCAACTAATCAACAACATAGTTATACAGTTTTATCAACGAATCAACAACGTAGTTTTATCAACAAATCAACAACGTATTTATGCAGTTTATCAACTAATCAAAAATGTAGTTTTATTAACTAATCAACAACATAGTTATTCAGGAACTAAGGGGTTTAGCTTCTCTAGGGTAGGGGACATTATTTTGACGTCCGGATGAAAGGCTTGCCCGTAGTAAACTGCCTGCTACTCAGGCTCAGAAGGTAGGATATGCATATTATTAGTAGATTTGGATTTATGTTAAAAACATCCTAAAGATTGATGCTATACATCATTTGACATGTTTCTACGAACGTAAATATAACTTTTTTTGACTTTTCGTCGTGACATTTTGCGCGCGCTTTGCATTTGGAGTAGTGGACTGAACACGCGAACAAAAACGAGGTATTTGGACATAAATGATGGAATTTATCGAACAAAACAAACATTTATTGTGGACCTGGGATGCCTGGGAGTGCATTCTGCTGAAGATCATCAAAGGTAAGTGAATATTTATAATGCTATTTCTGACTCCAAAATGGCGGGTATCTGTATTGCTTGTTGTTGTTGTCTGAACGCTGTACTCAGATTATTGCAAAGTGTGCTTTCGCCGTTAAACTTTTTTGAAATCTGACACAGCGGTTGCATGTTTTGGAGGCAAAACATTGCTGAACATTACACGCCAATGTAAAATGGGGTTTTTGGATATAAATATGACCTTTATCGAGCAAAACATACATGTGTAACATGAAGTCCTATGAGTGCCATCTGATGAAGATCATCAATGGTTAGTGCTTAATTTTAGCTGTATTTCTGGTTTTTGTGACGCCTCTCCTTGCTTGGAAAATGGCTGTGTGGTTTTTCTTGTTTAGGCACTGTCCTAACATAATCTAATGCTAGGCTTTCGCAGTAAAGCCTTTTTGAAATCGGACACTGTGGTTAGATTAACGAGAAGTGTATCTTTAAAATGGTGTAAAATAGTAGTATGCTTGAGAAATTTGAATTATGAGATTTTTGTTGTTTTGAACTTGGTGCCCTGCTATTTCACTGGCTGTTGGCAGTGTGTCCCGCGTCCCACATACCCCAGAGAGGTTAGCCTGAACCATGGAAAACAGCCCCAGACCTTTATTCCTCCTCCACCAAACTTTACAGTTGGCACTATGCATTCGGGCAGGTAGCGTTCTCCTGGCATCCGCCAAGCCCAGATTTGTCTGTCGCACTGCCAGATGTTGAAGCGTGATTCATCACTCCAGAGAACGCATTTCCACTGCTCCAGAGTCCAATAGCGGTGAGCTTTACACCACTCCAGCCAACACTTGACATTGAGCATGGTGATCTTAGGCTTGTGTGCGGCTGCTCAGCCATGGAAACCCATTGCATGAAGCTCCCGAAGAAAAGCTATTGTGCTGACGTTGCTTCCAGAGGCAGTTTGGAACTCAGTAGTGAGTGTTGCAACTGAGGACAGACTATTTTTACTTACACGCTTCAGCACTCGGCGGTCCCGTTCTGTGAGCTTGTGTGGCCTACCACTTCGGGGCTAAGTCATTGTTGCTCCTAGACATTTACACTTCACAATAACAGCACTTACAATTGACTGGGGCAGCTCAGGCAAGGTAGAAATTTGACAAACTGACTTCTTCGAAAGGTGGCATCCTATGACGGTGCCACGTTGAAGGTCACTGAGCTCTTTAGTAAGGCCATTCTACTGCCAATGTTTGTCTATGGAGATTGCATGGCTGTGTGCTCAATTTTATACGCCTGTCAGCAACGGGTGTGGCTGTAATAGCCGAATCCACTAATATGAAGGGGTGTCCACATACTTTTGGATATATAGTGTATCAAGTTCTCTTCATTCATTCATTAATTCGTCCTCATTCCTCCATATTTATTAGAAAACCGTGAGTTGAAGATCAGTAAACTACATTACTGCCAGACTACATACTCGGTTGAACGAAGTGGAACGCTGTCCATGGTGCTGAAGCACTTACTGATGTCTCTGTCTCTCTCTTTGTCTCTCTCTCTGTCTCTCTCTCTCTCCCTGTCTCTCTCCCTGTCTCTGTCTCTCTCTCTGTCTCTGTCTCTCTGTCTCTCTCTTTGTCTCTCTCTCTGTCTCTCTCTCTCTCCCTGTCTCTGTCTCTCTCCCTGTCTCTGTCTCTCTGTCTCTCTCTCTGTCTCTTTCTCTCTCCCTGTCTCTGTCTGTCTGCCTCTCTGTCTTTCTCTCTCCCTGTCTCTGCGTCTCTGTCTCTCTCTCTCTCCCTGTCTCTGTCTGTCTGCCTCTCTGTCTCTTTCTCTCTCCCTGTCTCTGTCTGTCTGCCTCTCTGTCTCTCTCTCTGTCTCTCTCTCTGTGTCTCTTTCTCTCTCCCTGTCTCTGTCTCTCTCTCTGTCTCTCTCTCTGTGTCTCTTTCTCTCTCCCTGTCTCTGTCTGTCTGCCTCTCTGTCTCTCTCTCTGTCTCTCTCTCTCTCTCTCTCTCCCTGTCTCGGGTCTGTCTTTCTGTCTCTCTCTCTCCCTTTCTCTCTCTGTTTTCCTGTCTCTGTCTCTCTTGCTCTATGTCTCTGTCTCTGCGTCTCTCTGTCTCTGTCTCTCTCTTTCCCTCCCTCCCTCTTTCTCTGTCTCTGTATTTCTCTCCCTCTCCCTGTCTATCTCGCTCTCTGTCTCTCTGTCGGTCTCTCTTTCCGAAACGCATATTCTTATCAAAATGGTTAGCTAATAAATGTGCACATCTCGATCTCCCTCTTATCATAGGCTAGTAGACGAATCTAGAAAAACATTTGGTGATCACCTAGCTCACGGACAGCAACCTCCTCTCATGCACATGCGCGCTGCCAGTACTGTAGAATGCCACTTGGAATGAACTCAATCGGCGTATTTCCGAGGTAAAATTGGTTTTACACTGGATATTTGGTGGATATTAGGTTAATAGCTATTGGACAATTCATGTCATGACTACTTATATATTATTAGACAAAGTGTGCCATATATATCGTCATGGCACACTTTGTCTAATAGCTATTGAAGATTGAAAGCAAAAAATAAAAAAATAAAATTTCAACAACAACAAAAAGCAGTGGATTTTTGCCCCTGACTCAGAATAAATCATTATCATTGTCATGACATGCCATTGAAGTTTGAAATCTGAAATCGTATTATTTTATTGTTTTTTTTAAAAAAGGTGTGGATTTTTCTGCATCTATCCTTGATTCAGAATATACCATCTTCATAGTCATGGCATGCTTGGTTCAATAGCTGTTGACGAGAGAAACCCGAATATCCAGTACAAAACGAATTTTACCTCGGTCACTTTATAGAGCGGAGACCATGGTAGGCTAGGTTAGTCTACGGAACGACGAACACTTGATAGCAAGCAATCAATTGATAGCAAGCAAAAAACAATGAAATAAAGAAAAGCTAATTATAGTCATTGTTTTGAAACCCGGAGGCCGAAGAATTGTGGATTACCGGTAAACGCGCGAGGTCGTCTGGTCGAACCGGAGCGATGTCTGTCGCGGGGCTGAAAAAGCAGTTCCACAAAGCCACTCAGGTAGATTTCGGTTAACGAATCTTTGTCTGTCGGTGCTTTTATCATGGTAGGCTATTTTTCGGTGATGATAGCTGATCAAAACAGCTACAGTGAATACAATGGCTGGTATTCTTTAATAATTGTATGGGTTTTGTCTGGGCTTAATCTCAAAAGGGAGAATTGTGATAGAGGTTTTTTTCAGGCACAATATCATTAGGCTACATTGTCTATCTGTGCCTGGCTCCCAAGCCCATAGGCCTAGGCTACCACCACTAGCCTACACACACAGCCTGTCATTTGTCCAGCTATAGACCTATAGTTTAATAAAGGCCTATATCTCATCTCTTGAGTGAGGCATGCGGTCGGCGCTGCATGAAGTCGTTCGTGGTCCCCTGCTGCTTTTAACAGTAGCTGGGGATCCTAATAAAAATTCTAATACAAGATGCACGATAGAATTGCTTAGAAGCACACAGGTTACAGATCCGTCCCCATTATGGACCAATTGACAGCCCCCCCTCCCTTTCCCTCCATCGCTTCCTCCCCTCCAAGGCAGTCACCAAGCCAGGAGTCTGTTCAAAAGGACGTGACGTTACAGAACGTTTACGGATCAGCTAGAAATGTATCATGATTGTTTCTCTGTTAGTTTACAGACACCATTCATTCCTGTTCTCTGTCCTTCTCTATATTTCCATCTGCAACGTTCCGTGTGTTTTCTCGTCCATGAATGAATACACTCAAATGGAATGATAGACCAACAACAGCTGAACTCTAGACCTGACCCCTCAATGGCTGAACTCTAGACCTGACCCTGACCCCTCAATGGCTGAACTATAACCCCTGACCCTGACCCCTCAATGGCTGAACTGTAACCCCTAACCCTGACCCCTCAATGGCTGAACTATAACCCCTGACCCTGACCCCTCAATGGCTGAACTGTAACCCCTAACCCTGACCCCTCAATGGCTGAACTATAACCCCTGACCCTGACCCCTCAATGGCTGAACTGTAACCCCTAACCCTGACCCCTCAATGGCTGAACTCTAGACCTAACCCTGACCCCTCAATGGCTGAACTATAACCCCTAACCCTGACCCCTCAATGGCTGAACTATAACCCCTAACCCTGACCCCTCAATGGCTGAACTATAACACCTAACCCTGACCCCTCAATGGCTGAACTATAACCCCTAACCCTGACCCCTCAATGGCTGAACTATAACACCTGACCCTGACCCCTCAATGGCTGAACTGTAACACATAACACTCTAGTCTGTGACCACAGTTGGCTCTAGTCTATAATGGCTCTAGTCTGTGACTACAGTTGGCTCTAGTCTGTGACTACAGTTGGCTCTAGTCAGTATTGGCTCTAGTCAGTATTGGCTCTAGTCAGTATTGGCTCTAGTCTGTATTGGCTCTAGTCTGTATTGGCTCTAGTCTGTATTGGCTCTAGTCTGTGACTACAGTTGGCTCTAGTCAGTATTGGCTCTAGTCTGTGACTACAGTTGGCTCTAGTCAGTATTGGCTCTAGTCAGTATTGGCTCTAGTCAGTATTGGCTCTAGTCTGTATTGGCTCTAGTCTGTGACTACAGTTGGCTCTAGTCAGTATTGGCTCTAGTCTGTCTTGGCTCTAGTCTGTGACTACAATTGGCTCTAGTCTGTGACTACAGTTGGCTCTAGTCTGTGACTACAGTTGGCTCTAGTCTGTGACTACAGTTGGCTCTAGTCAGTATTGGCTCTAGTCTGTGACTACAGTTGGCTCTAGTCTGTGACTACAGTTGGCTCTAGTCTGTGACTGAGTGAAATAAAGCAAAACAAAAACCCTCCAAGAGATGCCTTTTGAATAACAGCTTGTTTGTATGTTTTGGGATGAGAAGATTTCATGCCATCGGGACTGAGGCTACATTTATAAGGGGGTTGGTTGGTTGCTGGGATACACCAGGCCAATTCCCCAGGACCTCTCAGTGGTGAGGATCTGAAAGGAAGGTTGGGAATGAAATGTGTTTAAAATAGACAAACCCATCCACAGCAACGGGTCACTGCGTGACAGTAACAGGGGGACAGGTGGAACGAAAATAGATATGAATCAACAACAACAGATGTTCCAACCGTGGGAGCACCGCCGTGGGGTGGGGCCTGACGGAGCACCGCAGTGGGGCGGGGCCTAACGGAGCACCGCAGTGGGGCGGGGCCTAACGGAGCACCGCAGTGGGGCGGGGCCTGACGGAGCACCGCAGTGGGGCGGGGCGTGGCCTGACGGAGCACTGCAGTGGGGCGGGGCCTGACGGAGCGGGGCGTGGCCTGACGGAGCGGGGCGTGGCCTGACGGAGCGGGGTGTGGCCTGACGGAGCGGGGTGTGGCCTGACGGAGCGGGGCGTGGCCTGACGGAGCGGGGCGTGGCCTGACGGAGCGGGGTGTGGCCTGACGGAGCGGGGCGTGGCCTGACGGAGCGGGGCGTGGCCTGACGGAGCGGGGCGTGGCCTGACGGAGCGGGGTGTGGCCTGGCATTGAGAGAGAGGGAGAAGTTGAAACGTCCTGTAAGGGTCGTAACATGTGTATATTACCACCTTTATAAAGCCCCGCTATTGTTATTTGACTGCTGTTCTTTAATTATTTGTTATTCTTATCTCTTACTTTTTTGGGGGGTATTTTCTTGAAACTGCATTGTTGTAAATGCTTGTAAGTAAGCATTTCACTGTAAGGTCTACACCTGTTGTATTTGGCGCATGTGACAAATAAAATGGGATTTGATTTGAAGCCGATTGCTTAGTCATTGCCACAATCCAAGATGGCAGCTGAGGAAACAGGACACCTGAGATGGATTCACCTGAATTAATTATACGTGTTTCATTACTCTGGACGGACACACGCACACACACTTATCTTTCATTAAATACACAAAGAGGGGGAAGATGAGGGGAGAACTGAACACTCAAACACTTTCCATCTCTCCATCTCTCCTTTCCCAGTCCTTTTGGGAACCGGTTGGCATGGAAACCCTACATGTGTGCTGTCTGTCTGAAAATAGACCCAATGTTGCTGCTCAGAGGAGCGGGATGTGCGCACACACACACACACACACACACACACACACACCACACACACACAGGGCTCGGAGCTGGTTAGTTCACTCAATAATTGATTGTCCTTGAGGGCACGACATATGACAGAGTGGTGCGTTCGTGTTTCACTGTCTCGCTCGCTGTCACGCTCGCTGTCTCGCTCGCTGTCTCGCTCGCTGTCTCACTCAATGCCTTATTAGTGGAAGTGGTATTTGCTTTAACCTGTCTGATCATTTGTAGCTTCATCAGTACCTGCCTGTTACACCAAATCTCTCAGGCCCAGCTATAGTCTACTGGAGGCCCAGCTATAGTCTACTGGAGGCCCAGCTATAGTCTACTGGAGGCCCAGTTGTAGTCTACTGGAGGCCCAGCTATAGTCTACTGGAGGCCCAGCTGTAGTCTACTGGAGGCCCAGCTATAGTCTACTGGAGGCCCAGCTGTAGTCTACTGGAGGCCCAGCTATAGTCTACTGGAGGCCCAGCTGTAGTCTACTGGAGGCCCAGCTATAGTCTACTGGAGGCCCAGCTATAGTCTACTGGAGGCCCAGCTGTAGTCTACTGGAGGCCCAGCTATAGTCTACTGGAGGCCCAGCTATAGTCTACTGGAGGCCCAGCTATAGTCTACAGTAGTCTGCTGGAGGCCCAGCTATAGTCTACAGTAGTCTACTGGAGGCCCAGCTATAGTCTACAGTAGTCTACTGGAGGCCCAGCTATAGTCTACAGTAGTCTACTGGAGGCCCAGCTATAGTCTACAGTAGTCTACTGGAGGCCCAGCTATAGTCTACAGTAGTCTACTGGAGGCCCAGCTATAGTCTACAGTAGTCTACTGGAGGCCCAGCTATAGTCTACAGTAGTCTACTGGAGGCCCAGCTATAGTCTACAGTAGTCTACTGGAGGCCCAGCTATAGTCTACAGTAGTCTACTGGAGACCCAGCTACAGTCTTTAGTAGTCTACTGGAGGCCCAGCTATAGTCTACTGGAGGCCCAGCTACAGTCTACAGTAGTCTACTGGAGGCCCAGCTATAGCCTGCAGTAGTCTACTGGAGGCCCAGCTATAGCCTACAGTAGTCTACTGGAGGCCCAGCTACAGTCTACAGTAGTCTACTGGAGGACCAGCTATAGTCTACAGTAGTCTACTGGAGGCCCAGCTATAGTCTGCAGTAGTCTACTGGAGGCCCAGCTATAGTCTACTGGAGGCCCAGCTATAGTCTACAGTAGTCTACTGGAGGCCCAGCTATAGTCTACAGTAGTCTACTGGAGGCCCAGCTATAGTCTACAGTAGTCTACTGGAGGCCCAGCTACAGTCTACAGTAGTCTACTGGAGGACCAGCTATAGTCTACAGTAGTCTACTGGAGGCCCAGCTACAGTCTACAGTAGTCTACTGGAGGACCAGCTATAGTCTACAGTAGTCTACTGGAGGCCCAGCTACAGTCTACAGTAGTCTACTAAAGTCAATTATGAAGACAGTCCTGGTCTGAATGAAACTGTGTCTTTTTCACTACTTTGCTTTGTGAAAAGGCAAATGTACTGTTTCTGATATTATAGTGAGCGATGGGTGTATGTGCCTGCATGCTTGCTTGCTGTGTGTGTGTGTGTGTGTGTGTTCCTATTGTCTGTACTAATGTTTAATGTGTGTATAACTGCAAATAGTGGGCAGGCTATTCTTTCAGTTGGATGAGGCCCTGGTGAGGGCACTAGAACAGTCTGCAGCACCCGGCCTCACCCTACTAGAATCTGAAGTCAAATGTCTACTGTTTGCTGATGATCTGGTGCTTCTGTCCCCAACCAAGGAGGTCCCATAGCAGCACCAAGATCTTCTGCACAGATTCTGACAGACCTGGGCCCTGACAGACCTGGGCCCTGACAGTAAATCTCAGTAAGACCAAAAAATTCTGATTTTCCAAAAAGGTC
>NC_042961.1:61675157-61707657 GCF_901001165.1 Salmo trutta
ACAAAACAATTCAACTCTCTCGCCGTCTTGCCTCCCATTCCCTTTCTCCCCCTATCCCTCCCTCCTCCACCTCTCCCTACCCCTCCCTCTCTCCTTGTCCCCTCTCCCTCCTCCAGGTCTGGCTCTCCTAGATGCTGGGGAGGCCATGGGTGAGCTGGGGGCGGTGAAGGATGCCTTGGATATGGAGGTCAAACAGAACTTTATTGATCCGCTACAGAACCTACAGGAAAAAGACATCAAAGAAATACAGGTAGATATCAGAACTTTATTGATCCACTACAGAACCTACAGGAAAAAAGACATCAGTAAATATGAAATATGTTAGATAAATGTTCAATATATGAATGTTAATATAAATATGATCAATAAATGTTACATAACTGTTAAATAAAGGTTGAATTATAAATACAGGTTAAAGAACTTACATAAAGGAAGTTATTGTTAGGTAAATAAAATAAATATTAAATTAATTTAAATCAATCTTAAATGAACTTCAATGGATCGGAAAATAAATCAGCTACATTTAAAAAAAAATAAAAAATAAATGATGAATGAAGTAAATGAATTAAAGATGTGTTGTTCCAGCACCACCTAAAGAAGATGCAGGGACGCCGCCTGGACTTTGACTACAAGAAGAAACGTCACGGTAAAGGAGATGGGATTATCATTATTATTTTGATCATTATTATTATTTATTATTATCATTTATTATTATTTATTATTATAATTTATTATCATTATTTATTATCATTATCATTATTATTATTTATTATTATCATTATTATTATTTATTATTATCATTTATTATTATTATAATTTATTATTATTATTATTTATAATTTATTATTATTTATTATCATTATTGTTATCATTATTATTATTATTATTATTATTTATTATCATTATTGTTATCATTATTGTTATTATTATTATTATTTATTATCATTATTGTTATCATTATTATTATTTATTATTATCATTATTATTATTATTATTTATTATCATTATTGTTATCATTATTATTATTTATTATTATCATTATTATTATTATTATTTATTATCATTATTGTTATCATTATTATTATTTATTATTATCATTATTATTATTTATTATCATTATTGTTATCATTATTATTATTTATTATCATTATTATTATTATTATACTGAACATAAATACAACATGCAAAGATTTTACTGAGTTACAGTTCTTATAAGGAAAGCAGTCAATTGAAATACATTTATTAGGCCCTAATCTATGGATTTCACATGACTGGGCAGTGGCACAGCCATGGGTGGGTCTGGGAGGGCCCACCTCAGTTGGGAGCCAGGTCCAGCCAATCAGAATTATATTTTTTCCCCACAAAAGCGCTTTATTACAGACAGAAATAATACATTTCATCAGCTGTCCGGGTGGCTGGTCTCAGACGATCCCGCAGGTGTAGAAGCCGGATGTGAAGTTGTGTTGTGTGACCAATTGTCACGTCCTGGCCAGTATAAGGGTTAATTGTTATTGTAGTTTGGTCAGGACGTGGCAGAGGGTATTTGTTTTATGTGATTCAGGGTGGTGTTTTTCTAGAAGGGCGTTTGATTTAAGTATTCCGGGGTTTTTTGGGCACTGTCTGATATTCATGTATTCTATGTTTAGTCTAGTGAGTCTGTTTCTATGTTTGGTTAATTGGGGTTGGGACTCTCAATTGAAGGCAGGTGTTGTCTATTTGCCTTTGATTGAGAGTCCCATATATTAGGGTGTGTTTGTCATTTGTGGGAGATTGTTTCTTGTTTAGCGTGAGTGAGCCTTTCAAGACTGTTCGTTGATCGTAAGTTCGTTTTGTTTGTGTTCACTTGATTATAGTTTAAATAAACGTCAAGATGAGCATATACAGTCCTGCTGCATTTTGGTCCTCCTTTACCAACGACAATCGTGACACCAATTTGCACATTTTAGAGTGTCCTATTACTGTCCCCAGCACAAGGTGCCCCTTTGTAATGATCATGCTGTTTAATCAGCATCTTGATATGCCACACTAGTTAGATGGATGGATTATCTTGGCAAAGGAGAAATGTTCACTAACAGGGATGTAAAAAAAATACATTTGTGCACAACATTTGAGAGAAATAAGCTTTTCGTGTGTATGGAACATTTCTGGGATCTTTTATTTCAGCTCATGAAACATGGGACCAACACTTTACATGTTGCGTTTTTATATTTTTGTTAAGTATGTTATTGGTATTATTACTCTCTCAAATACAAGCGTTGTTGTTGTTGTTATTATTATAATAACTTGTTATGTAATTGTAGGTAAAGGAGTTCTGGAGGAGGAAATCACACAGGCGCTGGAGAAGTTTGATGAGTCCAAAGAGGTGGCAGAGCAGAGCATGTTCAACCTGCTGGAGAGTGATGTAAGTTGTCTCTCCTCTCTCTTCTCTGTCCCTCTCTCCTCTCTCTTCTCTCCGTCTCTCTCTGTCTCTGTCCCTCTCTGTCTCTGTCCCTCTCTGTCTCTGTCCCTCTCTGTCTCTGTCCCTCTCTCCTCTCTGTCCCTCTCTTCTCTCTGTCTCTGTCCCTCTCTCCTCTCTGTCTCTGTCCCTCTCTCCTCTCTGTCTCTGTCCCTCTCTCTGTCTCTGTCCCTCTCTCCTCTGTCCCTCTCTCCTCTCTGTCCCTCTCTCCTCTCTGTCCCTCTCTCCTCTCTGTCCCTCTCTCCTCTCTCTTTCTCTGTCCCTCTCTCCTCTCTCTTTCTCTGTCCCTCTCTCCTCTCTCTTTCTCTGTCCCTCTCTCCTCTCTCTTTCTCTGTCCCTCTCCCCTCTCTGTCTCTCTGTCCCTCTCTCCTCTCCTCTCTGTCCCTCTCCTCTCTGTCCCTCTCTCCTCTCTGTCTCTCTGTCCCTCTCTCCTCTCTGTCCCTCCTCTGTCTCCCCTCCCCCTCTCGCTCTGTTGTTGGATCCATTTGAGTAGGCTAAAACTAACTTTAAGGAGACACTTTTCCCTGTGTGTGTGTGTGTGTGTGTGTGTGTGTGTGTGTGTGTGTAGATTGAGCAGGTGAGTCAGCTAGCAGCGTTGGTCCAGGCCCAGGTGGAGTATCACAGACAAGCTACAGAAATATTACAGCAGCTCTCGAGCAAGCTGCACGAGAGGTCAGTCACACACAGACACTAGGGCTGGGAAGACACGCTATAGTGTTGACATTGAACATTTTTTAAAGGCATTTTCTCTGACGTTCAAAGAGATTGTATTCATGGTTAACCCTGTGCATGTCGGCTACAAATGTGAACAAGCTTTCAAAGTCTCGCTATAACACGCTTTGAACCCTGCCTTGAGTTTTACACTGACATTGTGGTGTGTTGACCTCTGACCTCTGTGTTGTCTCTCCAGGATCCGGGAGGCGCAGGATAAACCCAGGAAGGAGTATGTTCCTAAACCCAGGATGGTCCTGGAGCTGCTCCCCCCCAGCGATAGCCACAATGGGGGGCTCAATACCACCAAGTCCCCTGGGCCGGCCTCGTCCCCAGGCCTCGCGCGCACCCCCGGTGAGAACACACAACACAGGACGGACGCAGACACTCACACTCACAGATCCACGTACAAACAAAGACTCACAGACCCACACACAGAAACATAGAGCCACATAAAAACACACAGATCCACCTACAGACACACACAGATCCACTCACAGATCCACAGACTCACAGACCCACACACAGAAACACAGACCTACGTACAGAAACACAGATCCACGTACAGACTCACAGATCCACTCACAGACACACAGACTCGCAGATCCACGTACAGACTCACAGATCCATGCACAGACTCACGTACAGACATACACTCACAGATCCACATACAGACACACAGACTCACAGATCCACGTACAGACTCACAGATCCACGTACAGACTCACAGATCCACGTGCAGACTCACAGATCCACGTGCAGACTCACAGATCCACGTGCAGACTCACAGATCCACGTCCAGACTCACAGATCCACGTCCAGACTCACAGATCCACGTCCAGACTCACAGATCCACGTCCAGACTCACAGATCCACGTCCAGACTCTCAGATCCACGTACAAACACACTCAGCCGGTCTCTCTCTGTCTGTCGGTCTTTATCTCTGTCGGTCTCTCTCTTTGTCTCCCCCTCTCTCTCTTCGTCTCACTCTCTCCCCCTCTCTCTCTTCATCTCCTTCTCTCCACCCTTCCCCTCTCTCCCTCAGCTCCTATGGACCAACCGTGCTGCCGGGCGTTGTATGACTTTGTGCCAGAGAACGAGGGTGAGCTGGGCTTCAAAGAGGGCGATATCATCACCCTAACCAATCAGATCGATGATAACTGGTACGAGGGCATGGTCAACGGCCAATCAGGTTTCTTCCCCATCAACTACGTGGATATCCTGGTTCCACTTCCTCATTAGGCCACCCGCCCCCACCCAATCTTCACCCCACTTCCTGCCGGGGGCCCCAGCCTCTGCCCAGCCTGTGCCCAGCCTAATCCACGCCTTCTTCTTTGTGCTTGTGTGAGTGCAACTGCTTTTTCACAAAGAACTACAACTGTGAGGAACAAGGGACTACAATTGTATAGGATTCTGCAAGAAGAAGACGAAGAATGAGGGATAAGTGAGCTGGTTGAACCCTAACTGAAGACTGGTGGAAACAGTAGTGAGCTGGTTATGTAAAGTTGATTGAGCTAGTTGAACTAACTGAAGACTGATGGAAACAGTGAGGTGGTTGAACCCTAACTGAAGACTGGTGGAAACAGAGTAGTGAGATGGTTGAACCCTAACTGAAGACTGGTGGAAACAGAGTAGTAACTGAAGACTGGTGGAAACAGAGTAGTAACTGAAGACTGGTGGAAACAGAGTAGTAACTGAAGACTGGTGGAAACAGAGTAGTGAGATGGTTGTGTAAAGAGCCATAGATGGATATATATATCTATATACAGTATGTGTCTATGGTTGTGCGTACTGTAATAGGTTCCAATGTATTGCATGCTGGGACAAGCCGTTAAAGGTTGACGTTTTAAAAGGTTAATAAGAGAACTGTTACATGATGACAGTTGTAATGAATGTTGTTCTGGAGGCAGCTCTGCAGAATGGTCACCAGCTGGCACAGCCACAAAGTCATAACATCTGAGTTTGAACCTAACCTTAAGCACACTGAAAACCTTAATGCCTAACTTTAAATTATATATATATATATATATATATATATATATATAGCCAATTTTGACTTTGCAGCTGGTTCATCTAGCGGAAATCGGCTCAGTTCTGCCTCCAAGGCAAGATTCACGACAATAAACGTCAACCTGCGTTGTAATGATGATGATGACTTTAAGTGACGATGATGTTACAGATGCTTGTTGTTATAGGCTTGTTGTGTTCTGCTGTCACTGTGTTTCCTATGTGATGCGCGTTAAATCACGAGAGACCTGATTTCTCTGTCCGATGGGCGACGAAGTCAATAAAGCTGTCTAGTGGTTGTGTCAGTCAAAGACCCTCAAATGCATCCCAAATAGCACTCTATTCCCTATATATGGCACTACTTTTGGTTAGACGGGACTGGAGGAGAGTAGCTAGGTTGGAGTTATTACACATTGGCTGATTTTAGTCCTCTGTTGAGAAGAGGGACTAAGTGACTTGAGATGGACGGAGGTGAGTTCAGTCAGTTTGATTTATTTTATCTTTATTTAACTAGGGCAAGTCAGTGAAGAACGAACAAATACTTATTTACAATGACGACCTACCCCCCCCCCGGGCCAAACCCGGACGACGCTGGGCCAATTGTGCGCAGCCCTATGGGACTCCCAATCACAGGGCCGGATGTGATACAGCCTGGATTTGAACCAGGGACTGTAGTGACGCCACTCGGGAGCCCAGTTATCTCTGCCATACAGCATTCGACTGTTTCAGAGTAAAAGTCCCCCCCCCACCCACTGGGAAAAGATGTCAATTCAACATCTATTCCACGTTGGGTTCAACGTCATTTTTAACTGAAATAGCGCGAACGCAACGTTGATTCAACCAGTGTGTGCCCAAGCCAGGCCTCTTGTACATGGTACGGTCTGTTTTACAAGGTCAGGTCTGCGTCTGAAACGGTACCCTAAGAGACCAATGTAGTCCCCTATTCCCTCAATGCTGGGCACCCAAAGCACCTGCTCTCTCTCTCTCTCTCTCTCTCTCTCAGGTTCACAATATGGGTGGTAAAGAATGGTTTGGAGCCTGCTTGCATCAAAAATAGAACCCTATTCCTTATATAATGCATTACTTTTAACCAGATCCCGCCCCCCCCCCCCAATAGACCCTGGTCAAAAGTAGGGCACCATTTTGAATGCACACCCCAGTCTGTTAAGATCCTACTGAGATAGCTGTATAAAGCTCAGCCTGTCTGCCTGGTGCAATTGAAATGAAGGGAGACAGAGAGCTGGATTCAAGCGCAGGGCGCAGAAGGTGCTTTTATTTGTAAAGGACCACAGGAAGAGGCAGGTAGCTGGGTCCAGGAGCAGGCAGAAGGTCATACACAGGAGGATGCAGGTAGCTGGGTCCAGGAGCAGGCAGAATGTCATACACAGGAGGAGGCAGGTAGCTGGGTCCAGGGGCAGGCAGAATGTCATACACAGGAAGAGGCAGGTAGCTGGGTCCAGGAGCAGGCAGAATGTCATACACAGGAAGAGGCAGGTAGCTGGGTCCAGGGGCAGGCAGAATGTCATACACAGGAAGAGGCAGGTAGCTGGGTCCAGGAGCAGGCAGAATGTCATACACAGGGGGGGGTCCAAAAAAGGCAACAGTACAGGCAGGGAAAAGGCTAGTAACGTCGTCCAGGAGATAGGCTAAGGTACAGGCAGGGAATAGGCAAAAGGCGTCGTTAGTGAGGCAGGCAAAAACTATCATACACTGGAGGCGTAAATTACGGGAAACCCGGCGCTTAGCAAAGACGTGCGTCACAAAACAAACAACACCTCACAGTGACGGGGTGCAAAGATCTGAACTAAACAGTGTGTGGTAATGACATACAGGTGTGTGAACAGGTGATCAGAATTCAGGTGATTGGGATCTGGAGAGTGAGCTGCGATCCAGGGGATCTAGGTATTTGAGAGTGTGAGTTGGAAGCAGACTTTACAGCAATAGGACCACCACAGTACTTTTTCTTTTATACAATTCATGAAAATAATCATATTTATTAGTAATCAACGTATGTAAATGAATTATCATACTAGCATTTCCTGTGTTACCACAAACAAAACAGCTGTTTAGTATTGATGAGTATTGATGAGTATTGATGAGTATTGATCATCCCTATAAGAGGTAAATGTATCACTGAATGACATATGTAATATTCTTTACATGTCCCTTTTGAAGGACTGACAGACTATTTATATTCAAGATATTTGAAAGGAGTCACAGAATCATATTACAATCCTGTAACGCATGATCAGGTACACACACGTGATGCATCATATTACCATCCAGTAACATACAGCCAGTAACAAATAATTATTGTTTATTCCATAATGTGTAGGTTTGTTTGTGTTGTGTGTTTTTGCATGCTAACTCTAAAAATACAGTGATATTTACCTGTATGTATGTGTGTTTGCTTGTTCATGACACAGTCCTGTTAGTTTTTTCCGCTATTCATTGTCCATTTTCTTCTGCTCTTAACTGTTACATCCTGATGTTTATCTATGTTGTCATTGAAAGCTACTGGCCCAGAACCACTGATATCTATGTTGTCACTGAAAGCTACTGGCCCAGAACCACTGATATCTATGTTGTCATTGAAAGCTACTGGCCCAGAACCACTGATATCTATGTTGTCACTGAAAGCTACTGGCCCAGAACCACAGATAACTATGTTGTCACTGAAAGCTACTGGCCCAGAACCACTGATATCTATGTTGTCACTGAAAGCTACTGGCCCAGAACCACAGATAACTATGTTGTCACTGAAAGCTACTGGCCCAGAACCACTGATATCTATGTTGTCACTGAAAGCTACTGGCCCAGAACCACAGATAACTATGTTGTCACTGAAAGCTACTGGCCCAGAACCACAGATATCTATGTTGTCACTGAAAGCTACTGGCCCAGAACCACAGATAACTATGTTGTCATTGAAAGCTACTTGCCCAAAACCACAGATAACTATGTTGTCATTAAAAGCTACTGGCCCAAAACCACATAACTATGAGCATTCTAACCTAGAATAGATCTTACATTTGGAACTCGAGAATTCTAGATTAACAGAGCTTGCCTTTCTAACTGTTACACCTAGCTGTGTCTCTGGGACTGGCTAGCCTTACCTGTAACACTATAGACACAACCACAGTATCTACTACACTAGCCCTGTAGGATGGGAGCCAGGCTATGTTGTAGGATGTGGGTGCCGGGCTATGTTGTAGGATGTGGGTGCCGGGCTATGTTGTAGGATGTGGGTGATGGGCTATGTTGTAGGATGTGGAAGCCGGGCTATGTTGTAGGATGTGGAAGCCGGGCTATGTTGTAGGATGTGGGTGCCGGGCTATGTTGTAGGATGTGGAAGCCGGGCTATGTTGTAGGATGTGGAAGCCGGGCTATGTTGTAGGATGTGGAAGCTGGGCTATGTTGTAGGATGTAGAAGCCGGGCTATGTTGTAGGATGTGGAAGCCGGGCTATGTTGTAGGATGTGGAAGCCGGGCTATGTTGTAGGATGTGGAAGCCAGGCTATGTTGTAGGATGTGGAAGCCAGGCTATGTTGTAGGATGTGGAAGCCTGGCTATGTTGTAGGATGTGGAAGCCTGGCTATGTTGTAGGATGTGGAAGCCTGGCTATGTTGTAGGATGTGGAAGCCTGGCTATGTTGTAGGATGTGGAAGCCTGGCTATGTTGTAGGATATGGAAGCCGGGCTATGTTGAAGGATGTGGGTGCAGGGCTATGTTGTAGGATGTGGTTAGTGATAATAATCTACAAGCATATCATTACTTATTCTGTTGCTGCCTTTCATAGAATGTAATGCATGTACACCATAAGTACTGTATGTACACCATACATTGGTTGTTGATGCAGTACTGGTATACATTTTTATTTCTGTCTCTTTTTCCAGTGAGATTGTCATTGGTCTTGAGCTCACTGACTAGTGTGTGCTTTGCTGATGTAGTATCTGTGCTGCTGCTGCTGCTGCTGTGGTGGTGACATCATCACTAAGGGCCTGGCTGGAACCCTACAGTGTAGGTTCATCCTCTCTGCTAGAGTGGTTTCGTTACTGTGAAGGATCACTAAGAGGAGCTCCCCGGTAGGGTTTAGGTTGTGTCTGAAATGGCACCCCAAAATAGTGCACTATATATAGGGCCCTCAAACTCAACTCTGGACCTCCGAGCCAGTTCCGCTGCATTTTTTCATTGTTCCCCTCTAATCAGGGCCTGATTTAGACCTGGGACACCAGGTGGGTGATATTAATTGTTAGTTAGAACAGAAAAGCAGCCGACCTCATAGGGGTCAGAGTTGAATACCCCTGGGAATAGGGTACCATTTTAAGACCCTCGTTTGTTGTTGCTGTTTTTGCTCTGAAAACAGAAATGTTCTTGATAGTGTTATCGGCCTTGGAGACTAAGTGAAAATACACATTCTCTTTCTCTCTGAACAAGTTGACTTGACAATCTTCAATAAAAAAATCAATGACGAGGCAATAACCAATGTCAACGATTCAATAACCAATCAATAGAAATACTGAGGGCTCTTTTGAGAGAGGCTGTCGAACTGTAGATGTCTCTGTCTATTCTGTATTGTATCTCTACACCTGTCTGTCTCATATTGTGGTTTCTCTCTGCATCTTAAAATGGCACCCTCTTCACTATATAGTGAACTACTTTTGACCAGTGCCCTGCTCAACAATAGTGCACTATATAGGGAATATAATGCCAATGGGACATGGTCAATAGTAGTGCACTATATAGGGAATATAATGCCAATGGGACATGGTCAGTAGTAGTGCACTATATAGGGAATATAATGCCAATGGGACATGGTCAGTAGTAGTGCACTATATAGGGAATATTGTGCCAATGGGACATGGTCAGTAGTAGTGCACTATATAGGGAATATAATGCCAATGGGACATGGTCAGTAGTAGTGCACTATATAGGGAATATAATGCCAATGGGACATGGTCAGTAGTAGTGCACTATATAGGGAATATTGTGCTGTTTGGGATGCACACTCTGTCTCCTTCCTACCGTATGTGTCAGTGCTTTCCTTACGGTCTAATACACAGTTAAGACCTATAAGCCAAAGGGCTTTACAGTAACAGTGTTATAAGAAGCACAACTTAAATTAGAGACCGAGCAGTGTTCAGTATGAAGAAAGTACAGTAGAACGCCTGGTACACGGAGTATAGCTGCAGCTTTCTGGGGTTGTCCAAGGCAATCCAGTGGTCTGAAACCTCTCCCTATTCTTTTTTGTAGTACTAGTTGAAAGTAGTGTACTATGTAGGAGATAAGGGGACATTTTTAGAGGAAATTTAACCCAGCATTTCCTGCTGTGATGGTTTTGACTTGTTTTATTGAACTATTTATTTGTCTGTTTATTTTATTTGTTTTATTTATTTAAGTATTTATTTGTCTGAGGTATTTGAGTCGCTATGGTGCATACGCATGTTATTAACCTCAGTGAGGACTGTACAGACTATATCTACGTTTGTGTTCCACCACAGAGTTGGAATGAATTAGGATTCCAGAATTAGGATTCCAGAATTAGAATTCTAATTCTGTGGTTTCCACCCTGTGTGTGTGTGTGTGTGTGTGTGTGTGTGTGTGTGTGTGTGTGTGTGTGTGTGTGTACAGTATCTGCCTGTTGTATCAATCAGGATTTTGATAGAGGTGAGAGGGTGTGATAGAGAGGTGTTGCTGTTCCTCTCCTATGCTGGACCACCAGCCCATGATCTGAATATGTCTGTTGTGAGATGATGAATACAATAAAGTTATGTGACTTGTTCAAATAAACACTATGACACAAAAACTGGATTGGATCTCTAGTGTCTCTCTTAAGCTCACACAAAAATGTTGTTTTGAATTACGGACTGCAGCTTTAAAACAGTGACAGCAGCAATAAACAACAGTAGGCTACAGTAATGCACACTGAAAGAGACTTGAAAAGTAAAAAGTTGTGAAGAAATGGCATAGAACTCCAGTGCTGGTGAATATTCTAAATCAGAATAGTGGAACCCCGTGGAACATCAAAAGCCAAATGGTTTCATATCATAGAACTGGAGATAGTTCCAATTTGTAATTCTATGATTCCAACTCCAGAAAGTTCCATAGTAGGCTATTGTACTTAGGAACTGAAGGCCTGAGAAGAGTCCATAGCCATGCAAATGCGACAGCAACAATGCCACCGTGTGGTAACAACTGATATTGCATCAACATTGCTGGCAACAAAAAGAACTTGAAATGAGAGAATTATGTTCGATTTAATTTATACAGTAATAATAATAACGCTCAAATTCTCTCCCAAATAGCCAAGAAACAAACACTTGCTTGTTTATCCGTCGTACTTTTTAATGCATCACAAGTATTATAAGTTCTTATTTTCAGCTATAAGCTGCATCTAGCTTTGGGACACAAAATCGTGAGTCTGTGTATTGGCTTCGGTTAAAAGTACTTAAAAGTAAAAAAAATACTTAAGTAGTTTTTTATGGTATCTGTAATTTACTTTACTATTTATATAGTTTGACAAATTTTACTTTACTACATTCCTAAAGAAAATAATGTACTTTTTACTCCGTACATTTTCCCTGACACCCAAAAGTACTCATTAGATTTTGAATGATTAGCAGAACAGAAAAATTGTCTGATTCACACACTTATCAAGAGAACATCCCTGGTCATCCATACTGCCTCTGATCTGGCAGACTCCCTAAACACAAATGCTTCGTTTGTAATGTAATGAAACAGGCAGGGAGCAGGTCTCGAACCCTCGACCTTTAAGCCCGAGGTCCGGCGCGCTATCAACTGTACCGCAAAAGCATACTCAAACGGCAGGTTCGATTTCCGCGCTTATAAACCCAGGGTCGTCACAGTAAATTATGTCTGGGTGTTGGATTATGCCCCTGGCTATCCGTAATTAAAACTTTTTAAAAACAAGAAAATGGTGCCGTCTGGTTTGCTTAATATAAGGAATTTGAAATTATTTATACCTCTGATACTTAAGTATATTTTAAACCAAATACTTTTACTCAATATTAGTATTTTACTGGGTGACTTTCACTTTTACTTGAGTCATTTTCTATTAGGGTATTTTTTGTACTTTTACCCAAGTTACTTTTTCCACCACTTGTTGGTCCAACCAATACAGACTCACTCAAGATGTTGGGTTCCCAAAAAGCATGGTTCATCCGTAGTTCGTCAATAAGTCATGCATGTTGCCTGTAGTGTGGTAACTCGGCCACACCGGGCACTGTTGAGTAATTACTTTCAACCGCGGTTTCCACTCGGCGCAAACAGATCATTTCGCATTTGACCCACTTTCTGACTTCCACGAACGCAGCTCCTCTCTTTCCTCTTCAGATCGTCAACGGTAGCAAGCAAGCAAGCAAGCAAGCAGGCTGTTAGAAACCAAGAAAACGGTCCAACCAGATCCGAGAGATAAGAAGGGGGGGGAAATGGACATGAAAAAGAGAATTCACCTAGAACTGAGAAATAGGACGCCGTCGGATGTAAGTATATGATTTAGCTAACATGCGACACCAAAGTTTACTGTGTGTTGAAGTCATGTCGAGCACATGGGGTCCTTATATAGAAGCCTGCTGCTGAAAATCGACTTTCCTTTTACCTCTACATTTTCTCAAACTCAATTCTGATGAGATAAATATGTATGTTGTAAACTAACTAGCTAATGCCATTGGATGCGTTCGTTTTGGAGCGCTAATTTATCTACGTTAACTTAGCTGAATCACTTTACAAGTCAAACCGGACCCGTGAGGTAAACAGGAAAATGGCTAACAAAATGGTTAGCTATCGCACAAAATACGGTTTTTATTTTTTGTATATATTGTTAGCCATCTGCTGTAGTTTTTTGTTGTTTAATACAGATGTATATTTTGTAACAATCAACCTTTACTATCAAAGTAAAGGCCAGCACATTGAACATCATTGCGAACGCTAGCTAGCATAGCGTTAGCCATTTTAGCTAGCATAGCGGTAGCCATTTTTTTTTTTATAAGACTCAAACGTGTTGGGGCGCGTATCTAGCATGTCGGCTAATTAGCTAGTTACCAAGAAAGCGAATCATTAGACACTTTTATTTTTATTTTTTTTACCGGTTATAAGCTACGAATATTGCTTATTTTGAAACGATAGTAAATGTACAAAGCCACGAACCGTTTGGGTACACTTTAACCGGTTAATAAAGACCGCCCGTTAGCTAGCTAGCAACGTAACTTTGGTAACTGGCTATGTTAGTTAGTTAGCTACTTTTAAGTGGCTAGGTAACATTGGGCGGATTCGATTATGCTGAGCTGTGGGGCCACCGGACTATGACCGTTGACGTGAACTAGCAAAAGCGGTGAGAGAGGAGCGCCTTAATCAAATCGAACAATTTGCGTCGCTCGGTCATGTTGGCAACATTGTGCGTCGTCAAGAAACGCACATCGCTTTTCCATAAAATCTTTGTATGTTTTCATTGGGAAGGCAGTTTATTTTTTTTTTAAAGCAATCATTTTTTTACGTGAACATAGAATCTTTCTCATGACTCCCATGCTTTGAACCGACCTTTGAGCGGGCCATTTGGCTCATATCCGGAAGGCAGCCCGGTTCAAAAACGAAAGCAACCAAATTTCACCAGTGCAAAACACGCCTACCCGGGGAGATTAATCGAATCCCCTCACCAACTATCTACATCACGTGCACACAGTTTACAAACATGGCTACTTTACAAGTGCAAATATAAAACAGATTCGTAAACACAATCATTTTTTTCATTTGCACTTTTTTTGATAGAAATACGTGTTAAATATTCAAAATAACTACTGACACAAACGTTTATTTAGTCCACTTTTCTTTTTTCTTCCTACCCCTGTCTCTCTCTCCCTGTCCTTCTCTTCTAGGTTCAGGAGCTTGTCCTGGATAACTGTCGGTCGAACGAGGGGAAAATGGAGGGCATAACGGAGGAGTTTGAAAACCTGGAACTGTTGAGTCTCATCAACGTCGGCCTCATCAACGTCTCAAACATACCCAAACTGGGGAAATTAAAAAAGGTATAACGACTAGGGTTGTGGCTCAATTGGCACCATATTTATTTTACAGTGAATTACACCTGAACAGGGTCCATACAGCCCCATATTCACATCAATCATACCCAAACTGGGGAAAGGTAGCATCACACTAAACCAGCATGTAGCTATTGTTGAAGGGGGATGTTTTAAGCGAGGGAAACCATCACAGTAAACCAGCATGTAGGGGATGTTTTAAACGAGGGAATTTCCTTTCTGTTTTGGCTTCAGACCAGCTGAACTAATCACTTTTTAAACTTTGTTTAATCCGGTGACATTTCAGTCATTTTAAATGACTTCAGGAACTAGGCCCTTGGGAAGATGGGTAATAATAGAATAGTGTACATTGTCATAGATCATCGTAATAATCTGTTTTCCTTTTTTAAGACAAGTTAAATGCATAATTAACAGTCATAACAAAGTATAGCTTTTCACCATGTCACGTTACACCTAGACTAAAAATAAATAAATGTGAACATTTCCTCTTCCTTCTTGTAGTTGGAGCTAAGTGACAACAGGATATCTGGTGGTCTGGAGGTGCTGGCTGAGAGGCTGGTCAACCTCACACACCTCAACCTCTCTGGGAACAAGTTCAAGGACATCAGCACACTGGAACCACTGGTGGGTGTTAGAGGTGTTACTGAATAAGACCCCTGGTGTATCTTATTATACCTACACTGTCATCTGCAAATACAATTTGAGAAAGGGGGAAGATATATTTTATAGATATGAATTCCTTATAAAGACACACACACACACACACAAAGGATATGGCTTCAAATGTTGAAATCAAGGCAGTGAAATTCTGTCCACTCGGTGGTGGGTGTTACTGAGTAAGACCCCTGGTGGGTGTTACTGAATAAGACCCCTGGTGGGTGTTACTGAATAAGACCCCTGGTGGGTGTTACTGAATAAGACCCCTGGTGGGTGTTACTGAATAAGACCCCTGGTGGGTGTTACTGAATAAGACCCCTGGCGGGTGTGGCTGACTAAGACCCCCGGCGGGTGTTGGTGTTACTGAATAAGACCCCCGGCGGGTGTTGGTGTTACTGAATAAGACCCCTAGCGGGTGTTGCTGAGTAAGACCCCTGGCGGGTGTTACTGAATAAGACCCCCGGTGGGTGTTGCTGAGTAAGACCCCCGGTGGGTGTGGCTGACTAAGACCCCTGGTGGGTGTTGCTGACTAAGACCCCTGGTGGGTGTTGCTGACTAAGACCCCTGGTGGGTGTTGCTGAATAAGACCCCTGGTGGGTGTTGCTGACTAAGACCCCTGGTGGGTGTTGCTGAATAAGACCCCCGGTGGGTGTTGCTGAATAAGACCCCCGGTGGGTGTGGCTGACTAAGACCCCTGGTGGGTGTTGGAGTTACTGAGTAAGACCCCCGGTGGGTGTTGCTGAATAAGACCCCCGGTGGGTGTTGCTGAATAAGACCCCCGGTGGGTGTTGCTGAATAAGACCCCCGGTGGGTGTTGCTGAATAAGACCCCCGGTGGGTGTGGCTGAATAAGACCCCTGGTGGGTGTTGGAGTTACTGAGTAAGACCCCCGGTGGGTGTTGCTGAATAAGACCCCCGGTGGGTGTTGCTGAATAAGACCCCTGGTGGGTGTTACTGAATAAGACCCCTGGTGGGTGTTACTGAATAAGACCCCCGGTGGGTGTTACTGACTAAGACCCCCGGTGGGTGTTGCTGACTAAGACCCCCGGTGGGTGTTGCTGACTAAGACCCCCGGTGGGTGTGGCTGACTAAGACCCCTGGTGGGTGTGGCTGACTAAGACCCCTGGTGGGTGTGGCTGACTAAGACCCCTGGTGGGTGTGGCTGACTAAGACCCCTGGTGGGTGTTGCTGACTAAGACCCCTGGTGGGTGTTGCTGACTAAGACCCCTGGTGGGTGTTGGAACTGTTACTGAATAAGACTAGCGATGCACTGATATTACCGATATCCAATATTTTCCATGCAAAAAAAAAAACCGATATTAACATTTTTTTTTAAGGCCTTTTAAGCATTCTTGCATAGTTAAAACACACGGCCGCAGCGGTTTAAGGCACTGCATCTTCGTGTAAGAGGCGTCGCTACAGTCCCTGGGTCGAATCCAGGCTGTATCACATCCGGCCGTGATTGGGAGTCCCATAGGGCGGCGCACAATTTACCTGGCGTTGGCCGGGGTAGGCCATCGTTGTAAAGAAGAATTTGTTCTTCACTGATTTGCCTAGTTAAATGAAGTTTACACACACCACACTGACCAAAAAGTAATTTGTTGTCATTAACGTGTGTCCCCATTACCAGTAAAATCTATTTATTTCACTTACTTGCTGTGCTGTTTCGTTGTTCAGCCGTTTCATCCTCAACCAGGATGTCTCATACTATGGAACGACGTTTGGGTCTTTGCGTGTCAAATAACACTATTTGACGTGTCCAAAGAAGCTTGTTGACCAATCAGGACCTGAATATGACTGCACGTCACATTAATTTAACGCATTAAAAAAAAAAATCAAAGTAGTTATTACACATGGATTACAATTCTCGTATTTCATGTGTCACACCGATTCATCGGTACGTACGCTATGATGCTGGTAAAGTTGCCTTGCGCGCCAACAGTGCTGGTCATTCAAAAAAGCTAGCTAGCTAATGGATGCAAGCAATGTTCTTCCCATAAACACATAGCAAAACGACAATCTGTTTCAGTAGCTATAGTTAGCTAGCTAACTATCTAGCTAGGTGTTATCATCTAAAATAACCCTAATTTATAAGACAGTTCTTATTTGATTCATGGCGGTCGGTCCCCGTCTATGTGAAGCTAGCCACAATAAGGATTAGCCACAATAGTGGACTTTGCGGTTAGCCTTCAAAATAAAAGTATGACATTGACAGTGATGCAAATTAATACAAATAGTAGAATTATGCCATAATTGAATAGATCGTGCTGTACGAGGTTGGAATGTTATATAAAATCAACAAAATACAATTTTGTTAATTTGACAAATCTAAAATCACACTGGATGTATTAGACTTTAGAATTGCATTGGGAGCCATCCTTACTTCACTGTACAGCTTTACCTATGGATTGCGGATCAATGACATGGGGTATCAGTCTACTCAGTGACACCCAGAGAACATTAGCGTCATAGCTCTTATTGTGGGACTCTGAAACAACTGTGAATTGAGCCACATTTATTGTCAACCTGTGTATTGAACACTATTCCAGAGGAAAAACAATACTGCGTGGATGTTTTGGAGTCTGATAACTCTGAGGAGGGCGTTGGGGGGGGAAGAAATATATTGGGTAGACTGATACCCCATTTTCATTGATCCCCAATCCTTAGGTAAAACTGTACAGTGCTCTATGATTGTCAATACACACAATAGGCTGACTGGAGAGGTGATTTAACGGTCACAGTCCCACGATAAGAGCAACGCTAATATTTGCTTAAACTCATCATAGTCGAGTAGACTGATACCCAATTTCATTGCTTCACATTCCAACAATTGTAAACTTCTGCATCACTTTCAGGGGTACTTTTATTTTGAAGGCAAACTAAAAATTCCACCATTGTGCCTAATCCTTATTATGGCTAGCTTCACAACCCGGTCGAGCATCACTAGCCAGATGAAGCTAGCTGGCTACTTATAACGTTAGCTTTGGGCAACAGGGTTAAGTAGCTGGCTAGCTATTTATTTTCATGAACTGATGTTCAATTTCAATAGGCGAACAACATGTGGCAACCTAGCTAATACTTAACTCACAAGGATTCCTAAATCATTGCTAAGAATAATGAAAATGACTGCAGTTTCTACTGGTCATTGTTTTCAGGCTGGTTGTATTGGTGCTAGCTAGGTTACCAAGCTAAAGCTAGCTACCCCAGAAGTTGCGGTCAAACAAATTATGCTTTATTACCAAACGTGGTATTGTAAACGCATCGTTCGTGGCCGGTGTTTTGCTTGTTTGCAGACTTTTTTTGTGCAGTTTTGACCGTGCTACTGATAGTAGTGGTGGCACTTGGCTTGCAAATGGTGTTATTTGACTCGTCGACTCGTCAAATGGCCGATACAGACGTTGGCATTTTTAGCTAATATCTTCCGATTATGTTCACCGATATATCGTGCATCCCTAAATAAGACTACTTGTGGTTGTTGGAACTGTTACTGAATAAGCCCATTCTAGCTGGGAATATGACTGGTTATAACTGCTTATAACTTGGAATAAGACTGTCATAGCTCTTAAGAGTTGTAACTGTTAATACAACATTTTATAGCTTTATTTATACCCCTGCCTTAAACCCTGTTTATAGCTGTACGTGAGACTGTTATAGATGGGAATAACACTGTTATAACCTCTCTCCCGTTAGAAAAAGCTTCCCATACTGAAGTCCCTGGACTTGTTTAACTGTGAGGTCACCAACCTGGGAGACTACAGAGAGAGCATCTTCAAGCTCCTCCCACAGCTCACGTACCTGGATGGCTACGATATCGAAGACTGCGAAGCCTCCGACTCGGACGGCGAGGGAGACGGGGTCGAGGATGAAGATGATGAAGGTGAGACTTCCTGAGAGGGAACTTATGGGGCGGCAGGTAGCCTAGCTGTTAAGAGCGTTGGGCCAGTAACCGAAAGGATGCTGGTTTGAAACTCTGGCTGCAAGGTGTAAAACATCTGTCGTTCTGCCCTTGAGCAAGACAGTTAACCCCCAAAAACAACTGTTCCCTGGGCCTTAAGGCGGCAGCCCCCCCCCCCCCCCCACACACACACACACACACTTCTCTCTGATTCAGAGGGGTTGGGTTAAATACGGAAAATTAGTTTTGCAACTGACTAGGTATCCCCCCCTTCCCTAAATTCTTAAACACCAACTGCAAGGTTAACAAATGAGCAAAACTACAAGGGATGTCCTATAATAGCTAGTTTCTGTCTGCAGAAATGGACACGGTCCCAGTGTCTCTATGAATCTGGCTAGACAGATGAATGGATGTGGCTTATCATGTCTCTTTAGGAAGATGTTGAGATTACACTATATAGGGCAGGGATTATCTTGATTCTGCCCCAGATTGTTTTAAATATATTTATTTTTTGAGCAGATGGTCAGGGGGACAGAACATAATAATTTGTGGTCTGCAAAAACGCCCCAAACAGATACAGTATTTGACTAAAACAATAATTTCAAACCTGCCTTTACTTTAAGGATACTATCACTAAAACAATAATTTCAAACCTGCCTTTACTTTAAGGATACTATCACATCTATGTGTGGGAATATTTGGGAACAAATTTCCTCGATTAAAAATATTTTCCTGATGTTTTTTTTTGTGTTTTTTTTTATGTCCAACAATAAATTCCCCAATAATAACTTGGGCCCATATGCCGACAGTTGGGGGGGGGGGGGCCTTGATTTAGCCAGATGTATCACGCTAATTGAAATGGCACTTGACTGAGCTGTTGTCGTCTCTGGTAGGACAGAGGAGGGAGAGTCTATAGTCTCTGGTCTGTGGACAGTCTCTAATGTTGTTTCTGTCCTGTGGAACAGAAGGGGAGGAGGGAGAGTCTGAAGAGGAGGAGGATGAAGAGGATGACGAAGAGGTCGTTGCAGAGGAGGAGGATGACAGTGGGGAGAGTGGAGAGGTAAGAACACAGATGTCATGTTGAACACGTATGTTACATGTTTAGCGTATGTCTGTTCCAATAAAAAGATTGAGCTACTAACTGAATAGTGAAACATGAATAAAATATAGTCTCGCAATACAGCGCATTCGGAAAGTATTCAGACCTCTTGACCTTTTCCAAATTTTGTTACGTTACAACCTTATTTTAAAATGGATTAAATAAAATACAAATTCCTCATCAATCTACACACAATGCCCCATAATGACAAAGCGAAAATGATATCTACAACGAGTCAGATCCAAAATCCTGTCAGACACACGCGGAGACTAGAGTGTCTCCGTTACCACGGTAACCTACTGCGTGGCGGGCTGAACATTTTAGCTGTGTTTGAATACCCATAGTAACACACTGTATATTACATAATGAGTGTATATATACTATTAGTTAATTTGTAAACGAACAGTATCCTTTCAGTTGAGCGTACTAGCTCTTCACCGGTCTACCGGAAGTTGACGCTGTTGCTATGCAACCTCTTGCTAGCTAGTTAGCGTAACAAATTACTAGTTAGACATTTTATGACTTCGGGTGTGTTCTTAAATTCATTCTGGAGTGCTCGTTTTGTTGAGCTCGTAAATTCACAGCGTTGTTCGTTTGTAAATTCGGAACGTTTCGCTCTCGGTGCGCACACTGGACGCTCGGGCCTAAGACTAGTGTTGATTTGAGCGTTCTGGCCTTACAGCGGCAGTCGTGGCTGATTTTCTAAGTTTTCATAACAATCGGCATTTTGGACACCGATTATGGCCGATAACGTTGCAATCCACGAGAAAACTGCGTGGCGGGCTGACCACCTGTTACGTGAGGGCAGCGTCAAAAGGATCTTGTGGCTGCAAGGAGCTTAAGTTGCTAGTTAGCATTAAACGTATCTTATAAAAAACGATCAATCTTCACATAACTACTGATTTATCTACACATGGTTGATGATATTACTAGGTTAACTAGCTTGTCCTGCGTTGCATATAATCAATGCGGTGCCTGTTAATTTATCATCAAATCAGTCTACTTCATCATAACGAAAGCGCATTCGTGAAAAAAGCACAATCGTTGCACAAGTGTACCTAACCATAAACAAAAATGCCTTTGTTAAAATCAATACACAGAAGTATATATTTTTTAAACCTGCATACTTAGTTAAAATAAATTCATGTTAGCAGGCAATATTAACTTGGGAAATTGTTATATATATATATATATATATATCGACGGATTTTATTTTATTTTTTTTTAATCGGCATCGGTTTTTTTTTGGTCCTCCAATAATCGGTATCGGTGTTGAAAAATAATCTGTCGACCTCTAATTCTGACCATTTTACTCGCCTTAGCAGAGCTGGTTAGGCAGTTATCATGTTATCCAGAGCGTTGGTGACTGTGCTCCTGGAAACAATTTTAATTATTCATGTTTTTGCCTATGTTAACTGACACCGGCCATATTCAACTGGTGTTGAGCACTCGTAAATTCATTATTGTGTGCTCTGAAATTGGAGTAGATAGCCAGAGCGGATTTACGAAAGAACCCGGATGTCCATTGAGAACGCACAACTATACCATTTAGCTAAGCTAAGAATGATGAGAATAATCAAGTCAATAAACGTTGGGTAGTTAGTTGGCCTATAATTAATATACTGGCAAGTTTAAGTAATTTATTACATTTTCATAACATTTGTCATTAGTTAAAGCAATTAAATTGTATCCGCTCTCGTTGGACTTCGGCTGCATATTTTCCGCCATTTTCTTCAAATCTGAAAACGATGTGAAGCCACGCCCATTTCCTGAATTGCATTATGGGCCGGGCCCTAAAGTACGGAACTGGTGTCCTCTGCGTGTGTATTTTGGCTATATTTAGTATGACACCCGGGAACTTTTTGCATACTAACTATATCCATACTATGACCAATAAGCATACTACATACTCAATTCACGGCACAAATAGTACGGTTAGTGTGGGTAGTATGAGTATTCGAACCCCAGCTTTTCTTTTCTGATATTTTGGTTAAAAGACTCGTCACAAAATGTAAATGAAATTGGGCAATAATATCGCATTACTTCTTTACTAATACATTTTTTGTTTTTAGAAATGTTAAGTATGGTCATTTAAAAATATATATATAATTATGATGGGAAAAAATTGGCTGATTTTTAAATTGGAGTGGGTGGCTGATTTTTTTTTTCTTCCCCATCCGCCTGCCACAGTGGCTGGTGGACTAAAGTTACTTTTTAGGCTGTTCCCTGTCACTCAAGGAGTCTCTCAAGCACTTTCTTGCTGTTCATTCTGAATGGTCAGATAGATGTGGATGACGTGCTTCCTTTGTTGTGGCTAAAATAAATTGTGTTAGCTGCTAATCGCTAGCTAGCTAGCTAATACAGCCTGGTACTACTAGTGTAGGCCTAGATAAGCATGTTTTGTGCAGCTACATGAGGTTAGAAAACATGGAATGTAACATCTAATTAGGGTCACCTGGAAACACTGACCAACACTTTGGTTCCTACCCTGTCAATATTTCTTCCCCAATTTATAAATTTATGTCAAACAACAATGTATTCAAGTTTCTATAGAATTTGAATAATCATACTATTTCCAAAATTCCAACAGTTCATATCATGCAGCTGTGCGTGGCACAGTGTGGAAATAATCATTAAAGTCCAGGAAATGTATACAAATTCTGGAAATGATTTTGATTGTTTTACACGGTTCAATACAACTTCAATCAGAATGAAGACTAATTTAAAATCCCTTATTAGTTTGTTGCCACCCTAGGTTCATGAACTACTCATAAAGCATATTTATACTGAACAAAAAAATACAAACGCAACCATTTCAACCATTTTACTGAGTTGGGTGGATTATCTTGGTAAAGGAGAAATGCTCACTAACCCGGATGTAAATGCATTTGTCCACAAAATTTGAGAAAGGTTTATTTTTTTTAATATTTTTTTTTAACCTATGAAACATGGGACCAACACGAAGCGTTTTTATATTTTTGTTCAGACGCAAACTTTTATTATTCAAGACCATGTAGAATAATGGGCAGAATCTACCCAAAGCTGATTTATTTTTTTGAGAAGGTGTTGGAGTCAAAACTGTAAACAGGAACAAGTCTCAGCACACTTGAAATGCATAAAATGGCATCATACTGTCAAGAAAAATATTGTGGTATGACATATTGCCCAGTCCTTATTCAAAACGTTTAATTAAGTACAGGCTCTCGTGCCACCTAGTTATCGTTTCTGATATGAACGCCACATTTTGGTCGTTTTCACAAAGCCGGATCAACAAATTAGCCTGCTAACGTTAGCTTAACCCTGAAACTACACTGGAGACGTTAGCGTAACCCTGAAACTACACTGGAGACGCTAGCTTAACCCTGAAACTACACTGGAGATGCTAGCTTAACCCTGAAACTACACTGGAGACGCTAGCTTAACCCTGAAACTACACTGGAGACGCTAGCTTAACCCTGAAACTACACTGGTGACGAGACGTGTGTTCGTTGTACTAACTGTTTTTCTCTCTCTCTCTCTAGGATGGGGAGGTGAACGGAGATGTTGACGATGACGAAGACGACGATGATGATGACGATGACGAAGACGACGACGGTTAGTAGCGTTATACACAATCCCAAGTGTCCTCTAGTGTCATTTTGGTTTCCAAACTTCCGTTGAAAATGTTTTAATTTGGTTATGTACATACATACACGAAGGCTGTGATCCCAAATGGCACCCTATTCCCTATCTGGTCAAGGTAGTGCACTACATATGGAATAAAGGGGCCATTTTGGTACACAAGCCATACACGTTGTTCTTTTGGGGACTCGTATCTAAATGTTCTTTCTCTCTCTCTAGAAGAGGATGACTCTCCAGTGAAAGGAGAGAAGAGGAAGAGGGATCCTGAAGATGAGGATGAAGATGATTGAGTGTCCCTCCCTCGACCCGCCCCCCCCCCCCACACCCCTCGCTATCTGAGACCCCTCAATATCTGTCCCCCACACCCTTCAGTATCTGAGACCCCTCCATATCTCAGATACCCTTCTTTGGCCTTTAGTTGCCCCCTTACTGCCGCTATCACCCATCTCCCCTTTTCCTCCAGCCAACCTAGTGGCACCCTATTCCCTATATAGTGCACTACTTTTGACCAGAGCCCGTAGCCTTGAAAAAGCCTATAGGGTCACAAGTAGTGCACTATATAGGGAATAGGGTGCTATTTGGTACCCAACCCTACATGCACCCCTTTGCTTGAGTTGCCCTGTGTTGTGTTGTGAGGGGATGGGAGGGGAGGGGAGGGGGGGGGTGTCTGCGTGGAATCCTGAAATAACTTTTTGTCACCGCGCAGCATTCCGTGACATCACCGTGCGGGAGAGTCTCTGTCTGATGTCGTTGTGATTATTACCGCCGGCGTTCCGGATCAGAATGATGTCACCAGCTGGGGGGGTGGGGGGGGGGGGGGGGGGGGGGGGGTCCGTAATGATGTCATCAACTACTTCAGAGATTCTGTCTGGAAACAACCTTGTTGCACACACACGAAAAAAAAGAAAAAAAAACAACTTTCCCAACGGGGACAACTCATCAACCTCAGATGTGTCCCAAATTAATCCCTGTTTAGTGCACTGCTTTTGACAAGGCCCCCTTTTTATTATTTTTTTATTTTTTTTAATTAAAATCTCAGTTCTAAAGTTGTGCACTACTTAGGGAATGGGGTTGCCATAGGGTCCTGGTCTACAAACGGAATGGGGTTCCTTGTGAGATATTAGCTAGAGTTTTGTTTCTGCCGCCAGAGCTTTTTAAAATATTTTTTTTTTTCAGAGGACTTTTTGTTTTGTATTTTGTCAGTGCTGTCTTGTCTCTCCTCCCTGTGTTTCGGGTTAGGATTGGACCCTAATCCTTAGGGTGCACTACATAGGGAATGGGGTTGTCATAGGGTCCTGGTCTAAAGTAGTGCACTACTTAGGGAATAGGGTGTAATTGGGGACGTACTGTGTACACTGGCTGGATGTGGCTGTTTTTTTTTTACTTTCTGTAAGCAAAAAAAAAAAAAAAAGACAAAACATACAAAAATTGACTTTTGTAAATAAAATCTTAACATTTTGCTTCTTGTTCTCCCTTGTATGTTGTTTTTCTTTTATTATCTAATGAGCGACGGCTCCATTCCAACGCGACCGTATCGCCATGAACTAGACAAAAGGGCTTCATTCAAACGCACCGTCCTGCTGAGTTCACGGCAGCTCAATCGGAAATTTTTACGTATCAGCTAACCGCATATGTTAGATGAAAGCGTCAGGAAATATAGGCAAGCTTCAATGTGGCAGAAGTCCATGAGTACTTGTGATGCTGGTTGGCCAGATGGCTGACAAGCTGCCACGTGGGGGGGGGGAATCGTGACTCATTTCATCTTGTTACCATGCCTTGTTTAGAGTTATTTCATGTCAATGCTAGTATGGTTAAAATTCACTAGCTAACCAACTTAAGTATTTGAGAGAAGTGCTCATTGTGCCAATATATTTGCCAACTTTCTGTTTTGCACCATAGTTGCACATGCGTTTGGTTTTGTTGCTGAACTAACAGCCTGTCTCTAGCAATCTGGTGCCGACTGCACAGTCTGCCGTGGCACGAGGCCATTGGTGGATGCTTGCAATGTCTGAGCAAGGGAACTCGGGCCAAGTGAATAAGGTCAGCTGGTTCAGGGCTACAACAACGTGGTGAAACAGCTGGGGATCCCAGAGGAAAGGTTTGAGAACCACTACGTTTTAAACTCACTGTAGAACTGATTATAGTTACCAAACCCAGGACCAGCCAGCCTCATCCCACGGACCACAGCTAGAGAAATACTGTTCCCACGGACCACAGCGAGAGAAATACTGTTCCCTGAACACAGCTAGAGAAATACTGTTCCCACGGACCACAGCTAGAGAAATACTGTTCCCACGGACCACAGCTAGAGAAATACTGTTCCCTGAACACAGCGAGAGAAATACTGTTCCCTGACCACAGCGAGAGAAATACTGTTCCCTGAACACAGCGAGAGAAATACTGTTCCCTGACCACAGCGAGAGAAATACTGTTCCCTGAACACAGCGAGAGAAATACTGTTCCCTGAACACAGCGAGAGAAATACTGTTCCCTGACCACAGCGAGAGAAATACTGTTCCCTGAACACAGCGAGAGAAATACTGTTCCCTGAACACAGCTAGAGAAATACTATTCCCTGAACACAGAGAAATACTGTTCCCTGAACACAGCGAGAGAAATACTGTTCCCTGACCACAGAGAAATACTGTTCCCTGAACACAGCGAGAGAAATACTGTTCCCTGACCACAGCGAGAGAAATACTGTTCCCTGACCACAGAGAAATACTGTTCCCTGAACACAGCGAGAGAAATACTGTTCCCTGACCACAGCGAGAGAAATACTGTTCCCTGAACACAGCGAGAGAAATACTGTTCCCTGACCACAGCGAGAGAAATACTGTTCCCCGAACACAGCTAGAGAAATACTGTTCCCAGACCACAGCTAGAGAAATACTGTTCCCTGAACACAGCTAGAGAAATACTATTCCCAGAACACAGAGAAATACTGTTCCCTGAACACAGCGAGAGAAATACTGTTCCCTGAACACAGCTAGAGAAATACTGTTCCCTGAACACAGCTAGAGAAATACTGTTCCCTGAACACAGCTAGAGAAATACTGTTCCCTGAACACAGCTAGAGAAATACTGTTCCCTGAACACAGAGAAATACTGTTCCCTGAACACAGAGAAATACTGTTCCCTGAACACAGAGAAATACTGTTCCCTGAACACAGAGAAATACTGTTCCCTGAACACAGCGAGAGAAATACTGTTCCCTGAACACAGCTAGAGAAATACTGTTCCCTGACCACAGCTAGAGAAATACTGTTCCCAGACCACAGCGAGAGAAATACTGTTCCCTGAACACAGCGAGAGAAATACTGTTCCCTGACCACAGCTAGAGAAATACTGTTCCCTGACCACAGCTAGAGAAATACTGTTCCCTGACCACAGCTAGAGAAATACTGTTCCCTGAACACAGCTAGAGAAATACTGTTCCCTGAACACAGCTAGAGAAATACTGTTCCCTGAACACAGAGAAATACTGTTCTCTCTGACCAGCCAACAACCAACCAAGGCTGTTTTGACTGTAGAATATTAAATAATCAGATGTCATCCCCAACCCTTCTCTTTTATTGTCAATCAATTTTTTTATTTAATAAAAACAGTTTCTATTGAGCTGTAGCATGAAGAAAACTGATTTTAATTTGAAAAAGATCTTTAAGATGTGACATGGGCTAATCTGCATTTCTTTGGATCAATAACTTATTTTTGTGAGGGTGTAGGGTGTTTGGGTTGATAACTTCTTGTGGGAGTTCTGTTGGCATAACTTTTACACCTTTTGGAAACAAGACATTCGACAGGAATGTCCATCCAAATCATCTTGGCTCCTTGACCCAGTCTGCTCACGTTAAGGCTGCGTTGAGACAATGATTTATCAGTTAGCCAAACCCTGCTCAGATAATCCCTACCATTGTGTCGCTGAGTTGTCGTAGTCCTGCTGCAAATGTACATTGTCTCTCTAACTCTCCTGAGTACTTCTGTTGATCCTACAGCTAGTGTATGCAGTAATCATGAGCTTATGAACTGGAGTTATACTGCTATCACTGAGGCGGTGTGCCCTAGTAGGAAGACTCACTGTGTGCAGCTCACCCTGTACTATCGGCACAAACATAAATATCACGTCTATCTCTGATAAGCCTCCCATAAAAGCAAGAATCCCATAAAAGTGCAAAAAAAATTAAAAATAGTCCACATAGGTTCATGAAATGGATAACTTGCTAATAACAGATAACATTCATATACTATCTCTGAAAACTCAGATAATACCTTTGATACAGTGGTAGCGATACATGGCTTCCCCATCTTCAGAAGAGAGACAGGAATGCCAATAGCGGAGGTGTTAAAGTTTTATGTTCATTTTATGTTTCTGTTTATGAGTCACATTCCTGTAAAGATTAGAGAGGATCTCATGTCAAATGCCGTTGAAATAATATGGCTACAGGTTCATCTGCCTCACCTAAAGCCCATTCTGGTGGGAAGCTGCTATAGACCACCAAGTGCTAACAGTCAGTATCTGGATAATATGTGTGAAATGCTTGGTAATGTATGTGATATCAACAGAGAGGTGTATTTTCTGGGTGACTTACATTTTTACTGGCTTTCATCACTCAAGAAAAAGCTTCAAACTGTTAACCAGTGCCTGCAACCTGGTTCAGGTTATTTACAAACAGCACAGGAATGAAATAATCCACATGGATTGATCTTTACTAATGCTGCAGAAATCTGCTCTAAAGCAGTATCCAAATCCATAAGATGTATTGATCACAATATAGTGGCCACATCTATAAAACCAAAGTTCCAAAGGCTGTACCTAATATAGTGTATAAGAGGTCATACAACATGTTTTGTAATGATTCCTATGTTGAAGACGTACATAATATCTGTTGGTGTGTGGTGTGTAATGAGGAGCAACCAGACACTGCACTTTACACATTTATGAAACTACATATCCCAGTTACTAATAAGAATTGAACAATTTTATGATTGAGAGGGATGAGGCAAAAGGAATGGCAAATAAGTCTGGCTGCACAGCCGATTGGCCAAACGTACTGTAAATTGAGAAATCGTGACTAAAACTTAACAAAAATAAGAAAAACTGTACTATATAAAAAAATTATTATATAAAGAATGATAACTTAAGTAACGTTTTGGGCAAGAAGGCTCAGCTCCATCATTCACTGAATCAGATGTCTTTTTCATCACAAAACCCATTGATATTTCCAACTACTTCAATCATTATTTTAATTGGCAAGATTAGCATACTTAGGCATGAAGTGCCAACAACAAATTCTGAAAGAAAAGCAAATGTAATTTTGAATTCCGTAAATTGAGTGTGGAAGAGGTGACATTTTTTGTTGTTGTCTAACAACAATGACAAGACACCTTGGTCTGACAACTTGGATGGAAAATGACTGAGGACTATAGCAGACGATATTGCCACTCCTATTCGTCATCTCTTCAATGTAAGCCTACAGGAAAGTGTGTGCCCTCAGGCCCTGGAGGGAAGCAAAAGTCATTCCACTACCCAGAATAGTAAAGCACCCTTTACTGTCTCAAACAGCCAACCAATCAGCCTGTTACCAACCATTAGTAAACTTTTGGAAAAAATTGTGTTTGACCAGATACAATGCTATTTCACAGTAAACAAAATTAACAAGAGAATTTCAGTACGCTTATAGGGAAGGACACTCAACAAGCACAACACTTACACAAATGACTGATGATTGGCTGAGAGAAATTGATGATAAAAATTGATTGTGGGGGCTGTTTTGTTAGACTTCAGTGCAGCTTTTGACATTATCGATCATAGTCTGCTACTGGAAAAACTTGTGTTATGCCTTTACACCCCCTGCTATAATGTGGATAAAGAGTTACCTGTCTAACAGAACACAGAGGGTGTTCTTTAATGGAAGCATCTCCAACATAATCCAGCTAGAGTCAGGAATTCCCCAGGGCAGCTGTCTAGGCCCCTCACTTTTTTCAATCTTTACTAACGACATGCCACTGGCTCTGAGTAAAGCCAGTGTGTCTATGTGTGCTGATGACTCAATACTATACATGTAAGCTACCACAGCAAGTGAAATTACTGGAACACTTAACAAAGATCTGCAGTCAGTTTCAGAATGGGAGGCAAAAAAATAATTTAGTCCTAAATATACAAAAAAACTGCATTGTATTTGTGACAAGTCATTCACTAAACCCTAAACTAAATCTTGTCATGAATAACATGTAAACTGAGCAAGTTGAGGAGACTAAACTGCTTGAAGTAACACTGGATTGTAAATTGTCATGGTGAAAACATATTGCTACAACAGTAGCCAAGATGGGGAGAAGTCTGTCCATAATAAAGTGCTTCTCTTCCTTCTTAACAACACTATCAACAAGGCAGGTCCTACAGGCCCAAGTTTTGTCGCACCTGGACTACTGTTCAGTCGTGTGGTCAGGTGCCACGAAGATGAAAAATATAGCACGGCTGGCCCTTAAACGTACACGGAGGGCACACAATGTATTGTAATGTTTTTAATTGTATATAACTGCCTTAATTTTGCTGAACCCCATGAAGAGTAGCTGCTGCCTTGGTAGGAACTAATGGGGATCCTTAATAAATACAAAATACAAAAATTGGTTGAATCAGAAGGTGGCTCTCATGTGATTGGTTGATTCCAAAAGCTGCTACCACGTGATTGGTTGATTCAGAAGTCTCTTCTAATGTGATTGATTGAATCATTCAGAAGGTGGGTCTCATGTGATTGGTTGATTCCAAAAGCTGCTCCCACGTGATTGGTTGATTCAAAAGGCTCTTCTAATGTGATTGGTTGAATCATTCAGAAGGTGGCTCTCATGTTATTTCTGGTGTTCTTTATCTCCAGTTCCAGCTGTGTGATCTGGACCTACACAAAACCACACAGTGATCAAAGGTTATCCCCTGATATCATCCACACCAGACCAGATACACACACCAGACCAGATAATACACAGCACACAAATCAGACCAGATAAACACAGCAGACCAGATACACACACCAGACACACACAGCACACAAATTAGACCAGATAAACACAGCAGACCAGATACACACACCAGACACACACAGCACACAAATTAGACCAGATAAACACACCAGACCAGATACACACAGCACACAAATCAGACCAGATACACAAATCAGACACCACACACACACACACACACACACACACACACACACACACACACACACACCACACACACACACACACACACACACACACACACACACACACACACACACACACACACACACACACACACACACACACACACACACACACACACACACAGAGAGAGTGTGCAAAACATTAAGAACAACTGCTCTTTCCATGACATAGACTGACCAGGTGAATCCAGGTGAAAGCTATGATCCCTTATTGATGTCACTTGTTAAAGCCAGTTTCCCTATTATATCAGTGTAGATGAAGGGGAGGAGACACGTTAAAGAAGGATTTTTAAGCCTTGAGACAATTGAGACATGGATTGTGTATGTGTGCCATTCAGAGGGTGAATGGGCAAAACAAAATATTTATTAAGTCCCTTTAAACGGGGTATAGTAGTAGGTGCCAGGCGCACCAGTTTGTGTCAAGAACTGCAATGCCGCTGGGTTTTTCACGCTCAACAATTTCCCCTTGTGTATCAAGAACGGTCCACCACCCAAAGGACATCCAGCCAACTTGACACAACTGTGGGAAGCATTGTAGTCGACGTGGGCCAGCATTCCTGTGGAACGCTTTCGACACCTTGTAGAGTCCATGACCTGACCAACTGAGGCTGTTCTGAGGGGAAAAGGGGGTGCAACTCAATATTAGGAAGGTGTTCTTAATGATTTGTACACTCAGTGTTTACTCACTGACCGTTTTCTGGTTGAGCTGGTCTCTCAGTCCCCTGATCTCCTCTTGTTGTCTGTAGAATGCCTGTAGGAGCTGTAACACACAGAAACATACACAGAAACATACTCCGAAACAAACTCTGAAACACTCTCGAAACACTCCAAAACAAACTCCGAAACAAACTCCGAAACACCTCTGAACCAGAGCAAAATCAAATTTTGAGTTTTTTCTTAAGACTCTACAAAACTGGCCATAGGCCTTCATGTGTAGCCTATGACAGCTTATCCCACTCACCTCACTCTCTGTCCTGGGTGGAGGGCACTCTGAGGGCTCACAACAGTGGGGAGTGTAGGCCCAACCCGGAGCCTGGGTCTCGTCTGGCTGCCAGCCCGACAGATCAGCCACTTCCCTAGGGTACTTGGCGTCCTGGTAGGCTAGCTGCTCCTGGAGGAAGGCCTGCTCCGTGGATCCAGTCTCTCCTGGTCCCCCACTCTGGAAGCTGCTCAGCCCCCTCCTGGGTAGGGTCTCTGGGTAGGGGTTGGCTATGTTAGTGCCAGGTTTCAGACACATCAGCACCGGGCCTGGTGGGATGGATATAACAATGGTTTAGGGTGTGTCTCAAATGGCACCCTTTTTTCCCCCTATTGAGTCCACTACTTTGAGACCAGACCGTTAGAGAATAGGGTGCCATTTGGGATGAAGCCTTGTGTTTAGGGATTGAAGGGGAGAAACTGTGTTTTGTAATCTCTGCTGGTCAGCCATGTTGGTTACCAGTGTCCCTATATCGAATGAGGAATAAGGTGGATAGATGAGGCCTACTGGTTTGCCAGTTTCCCTATTATACAGGCCTTTCTATGCAACTGAGAACCATAGTTGACCATGTTGGTTCCAGTGTCCCTGTAATGAATAAGGAACGGAGGAATAACTTGTCTACTTCGGAGGAACGACTTGGAGCGTTCACGTGCTCGGAAGGAAAGCAAGAACCATTCTCACCATTGACAGATGAAATCGCCACCATGTTTGTTGCCATTTTCAGTGGTGCGTGACGTCAGTGTTCAGCATGTGGGAAAGATCGGGATCCAGAGATCATACCCGAGTTTCCTAGTCGTAATTACCAGTTCCAAAGCATGACGTGAAT
>NC_042961.1:61712657-61730157 GCF_901001165.1 Salmo trutta
ATTCAGCAGTTCACTGTGAGGTCTACTACACCTGTTGTATTCAGCATTTCACTGTAAGGTCTACTACACCTGTTGTATTCAGCATTTCACTGTAAGGTCTACTACACCTGTTGTATTCAGCATTTCACTGTAAGGTCTACTACACCTGTTGTATTCAGCAGTTCACTGTGAGGTCTACTACACCTGTTGTATTCAGCATTTCACTGTAAGGTCTACTACACCTGTTGTATTCAGCATTTCACTGTGAGGTCTACACCTGTTGTATTCAGCATTTCACTGTAAGGTCTACTACACCTGTTGTATTCAGCATTTCACTGTAAGGTCTACTACACCTGTTGTATTCAGCATTTCACTGTAAGGTCTACTATACCTGTTGTATTCAGCAGTTCACTGTGAGGTCTACTACAACTGTTGTATTCAGCATTTCACTGTAAGGTCTACTACACCTGTTGTATTCAGCATTTCACTGTGAGGTCTACACCTGTTGTATTCAGCAGTTCACTGTGAGGTCTACTACACCTGTTGTATTCAGCATTTCACTGTAAGGTCTACTACACCTGTTGTATTCAGCATTTCACTGTGAGGTCTACACCTGTTGTATTCAGCATTTCACTGTAAGGTCTACTACACCTGTTGTATTCAGCATTTCACTGTAAGGTCTACTACACCTGTTGTATTCAGCAGTTCACTGTGAGGTCTACTACACCTGTTGTATTCAGCATTTCACTGTAAGGTCTACTACACCTGTTGTATTCAGCATTTCACTGTAAGGTCTACTACACCTGTTGTATTCAGCATTTCACTGTAAGGTCTACTACAATTCAGCATTTCACTGTAAGGTCTACTACACCTGTTGTATTCAGCAGTTCACTGTAAGGTCTACTACACCTGTTGTATTCAGCATTTCACTGTAAGGTCTACTACACCTGTTGTATTCAGCAGTTCACTGTGAGGTCTACTACACCTGTTGTATTCAGCATTTCACTGTGAGGTCTACACCTGTTGTATTCAGCATTTCACTGTAAGGTCTACTACACCTGTTGTATTCAGCATTTCACTGGGAGGTCTACTACACCTGTTGTATTCAGCATTTCACTGTAAGGTCTACTACACCTGTTGTATTCAGCATTTCACTGTGAGGTCTACTACACCTGTTGTATTCAGCATTTCACTGTAAGGTCTACTACACCTGTTGTATTCAGCATTTCACTGTGAGGTCTACTACAACTGTTGTATTCAGCATTTCACTGTAAGGTCTACTACACCTGTTGTATTCAGCATTTCACTGTGAGGTCTACACCTGTTGTATTCAGCAGTTCACTGTGAGGTCTACTACACCTGTTGTATTCAGCATTTCACTGTAAGGTCTACTACACCTGTTGTATTCAGCATTTCACTGTGAGGTCTACACCTGTTGTATTCAGCATTTCACTGTAAGGTCTACTACACCTGTTGTATTCAGCATTTCACTGTAAGGTCTACTACACCTGTTGTATTCAGCAGTTCACTGTGAGGTCTACTACACCTGTTGTATTCAGCATTTCACTGTAAGGTCTACTACACCTGTTGTATTCAGCATTTCACTGTAAGGTCTACTACACCTGTTATATTCAGCATTTCACTGTAAGGTCTACTACACCTGTTGTATTCAGCATTTCACTGTAAGGTCTACTACACCTGTTGTATTCAGCATTTCACTGTAAGGTCTACTACACCTGTTGTATTCAGCATTTCACTGTGAGGTCTACACCTGTTGTATTCAGCATTTCACTGTAAGGTCTACTACACCTGTTGTATTCAGCATTTCACTGTGAGGTCTACTACACCTGTTGTATTCAGCATTTCACTGTAAGGTCTACTACACCTGTTGTATTCAGCATTTCACTGTGAGGTCTACTACACCTGTTGTATTCAGCAGTTCACTGTGAGGTCTACTACACCTGTTGTATTCAGCATTTCACTGTAAGGTCTACTACACCTGTTGTATTCAGCATTTCACTGTAAGGTCTACTACACCTGTTGTATTCAGCATTTCACTGTAAGGTCTACTACACCTGTTGTATTCAGCAGTTCACTGTGAGGTCTACTACACCTGTTGTATTCAGCATTTCACTGTAAGGTCTACTACACCTGTTGTATTCAGCATTTCACTGTGAGGTCTACACCTGTTGTATTCAGCATTTCACTGTAAGGTCTACTACACCTGTTGTATTCAGCATTTCACTGTAAGGTCTACTACACCTGTTGTATTCAGCATTTCACTGTAAGGTCTACTATACCTGTTGTATTCAGCAGTTCACTGTGAGGTCTACTACAACTGTTGTATTCAGCATTTCACTGTAAGGTCTACTACACCTGTTGTATTCAGCATTTCACTGTGAGGTCTACACCTGTTGTATTCAGCAGTTCACTGTGAGGTCTACTACACCTGTTGTATTCAGCATTTCACTGTAAGGTCTACTACACCTGTTGTATTCAGCATTTCACTGTGAGGTCTACACCTGTTGTATTCAGCATTTCACTGTAAGGTCTACTACACCTGTTGTATTCAGCATTTCACTGTAAGGTCTACTACACCTGTTGTATTCAGCATTTCACTGTAAGGTCTACTACAATTCAGCATTTCACTGTAAGGTCTACTACACCTGTTGTATTCAGCAGTTCACTGTAAGGTCTACTACACCTGTTGTATTCAGCATTTCACTGTAAGGTCTACTACACCTGTTGTATTCAGCAGTTCACTGTGAGGTCTACTACACCTGTTGTATTCAGCATTTCACTGTGAGGTCTACACCTGTTGTATTCAGCATTTCACTGTAAGGTCTACTACACCTGTTGTATTCAGCATGTCACTGGGAGGTCTACTACACCTGTTGTATTCAGCATTTCACTGTAAGGTCTACTACACCTGTTGTATTCAGCATTTCACTGTGAGGTCTACTACACCTGTTGTATTCAGCATTTCACTGTAAGGTCTACTACACCTGTTGTATTCAGCATTTCACTGTGAGGTCTACTACAACTGTTGTATTCAGCATTTCACTGTAAGGTCTACTACACCTGTTGTATTCAGCATTTCACTGTGAGGTCTACACCTGTTGTATTCAGCAGTTCACTGTGAGGTCTACTACACCTGTTGTATTCAGCATTTCACTGTAAGGTCTACTACACCTGTTGTATTCAGCATTTCACTGTGAGGTCTACACCTGTTGTATTCAGCATTTCACTGTAAGGTCTACTACACCTGTTGTATTCAGCATTTCACTGTAAGGTCTACTACACCTGTTGTATTCAGCAGTTCACTGTGAGGTCTACTACACCTGTTGTATTCAGCATTTCACTGTAAGGTCTACTACACCTGTTGTATTCAGCATTTCACTGTAAGGTCTACTACACCTGTTATATTCAGCATTTCACTGTAAGGTCTACTACACCTGTTGTATTCAGCATTTCACTGTAAGGTCTACTACACCTGTTGTATTCAGCATTTCACTGTAAGGTCTACTACACCTGTTGTATTCAGCATTTCACTGTGAGGTCTACACCTGTTGTATTCAGCATTTCACTGTAAGGTCTACTACACCTGTTGTATTCAGCATTTCACTGTGAGGTCTACTACACCTGTTGTATTCAGCATTTCACTGTGAGGTCTACTACACCTGTTGTATTCAGCATTTCACTGTAAGGTCTACTACACCTGTTGTATTCAGCATTTCACTGTGAGGTCTACTACACCTGTTGTATTCAGCATTTCACTGTGAGGTCTACTACACCTGTTGTATTCAGCAGTTCACTGTAAGGTCTACTACACCTGTTGTATTCAGCATTTCACTGTGAGGTCTACACCTGTTGTATTCAGCAGTTCACTGTGAGGTCTACTACACCTGTTGTATTCAGCATTTCACTGTAAGGTCTACTACACCTGTTGTATTCAGCATTTCACTGTGAGGTCTACACCTGTTGTATTCAGCATTTCACTGTAAGGTCTACTACACCTGTTGTATTCAGCATTTCACTGTAAGGTCTACTACACCTGTTGTATTCAGCATTTCACTGTAAGGTCTACTACACCTGTTGTATTCAGCATTTCACTGTAAGGTCTACTACACCTGTTGTATTCAGCATTTCACTGGGAGGTCTACTACACCTGTTGTATTCAGCAGTTCACTGTGAGGTCTACTACACCTGTTGTATTCAGCATTTCACTGTAAGGTCTACTACACCTGTTGTATTCAGCATTTCACTGTAAGGTCTACTACACCTGTTGTATTCAGCATTTCACTGTAAGGTCTACTACACCTGTTGTATTCAGCATTTCACTGTAAGGTCTACTACACCTGTTGTATTCAGCATTTCACTGTGAGGTCTACACCTGTTGTATTCAGCATTTCACTGTAAGGTCTACTACACCTGTTGTATTCAGCATTTCACTGTAAGGTCTACTACACCTGTTGTATTCAGCAGTTCACTGTAAGGTCTACTACACCTGTTGTATTCAGCATTTCACTGTAAGGTCTACTACACCTGTTGTATTCAGCATTTCACTGTGAGGTCTACACCTGTTGTATTCAGCATTTCACTATAAGGTCTACTACACCTGTTGTATTCAGCATTTCACTGTGAGGTCTACTACACCTGTTGTATTCAGCATTTCACTGTGAGGTCTACTACACCTGTTGTATTCAGCATTTCACTGTAAGGTCTACTACACCTGTTGTATTCAGCAGTTCACTGTGAGGTCTACTACACCTGTTGTATTCAGCATTTCACTGAGGTCTACACCTGTTGTATTCAGCATTTCACTGTAAGGTCTACTACACCTGTTGTATTCAGCATTTCACTGGGAGGTCTACTACACCTGTTGTATTCAGCATTTCACTGTGAGGTCTACTACACCTGTTGTATTCAGCATTTCACTGTAAGGTCTACTACACCTGTTGTATTCAGCATTTCACTGTGAGGTCTACACCTGTTGTATTCAGCATTTCACTGTAAGGTCTACTACACCTGTTGTATTCAGCATTTCACTGTAAGGTCTACTACACCTGTTGTATTCAGCAGTTCACTGTGAGGTCTACTACACCTGTTGTATTCAGCATTTCACTGTGAGGTCTACACCTGTTGTATTCAGCATTTCACTGTAAGGTCTACTACACCTGTTGTATTCAGCATTTCACTGGGAGGTCTACTACACCTGTTGTATTCAGCATTTCACTGGGAGGTCTACTACACCTGTTGTATTCAGCATTTCACTGTAAGGTCTACTACACCTGTTGTATTCAGCATTTCACTGTGAGGTCTACTACACCTGTTGTATTCAGCATTTCACTGTAAGGTCTACTACACCTGTTGTATTCAGCATTTCACTGTGAGGTCTACACCTGTTGTATTCAGCATTTCACTGTAAGGTCTACTACACCTGTTGTATTCAGCATTTCACTGTGAGGTCTACTACACCTGTTGTATTCAGCATTTCACTGTGAGGTCTACTACACCTGTTGTATTCAGCATTTCACTGTAAGGTCTACTACACCTGTTGTATTCAGCATTTCACTGTGAGGTCTACTACACCTGTTGTATTCAGCATTTCACTGTGAGGTCTACTACACCTGTTGTATTCAGCATTTCACTGTGAGGTCTACACCTGTTGTATTCAGCATTTCACTGTAAGGTCTACTACACCTGTTGTATTCAGCATTTCACTGTGAGGTCTACTACACCTGTTGTATTCAGCATTTCACTGTGAGGTCTACACCTGTTGTATTCAGCATTTCACTGTGAGGTCTACTACACCTGTTGTATTCAGCATTTCACTGTGAGGTCTACTACACCTGTTGTATTCAGCATTTCACTGTTGTATTCGGTGCACGTGACAAATAAACTTTGATTGGATAGAAAATAAAGAGTTGTAGCCTAACGCTGTTTATTTGAGCTTTAACACCATTAGGTGACCGTTATTAACACTCCATTACTGCAGTAAATAAATAACAAAAGTTAAATTGTTTTGAAGAAATCTAAAAGTATCTCCTTTTGACTAGAATAATTACCACGACATGTTAGTGTATATTAATTCCCCATTACATATTTCACCAGTAGTATATTTACCATTAATTCCTTGCATTTCTAATCTATAATGTTGGTTACTTTGGTTACGGTCATTTCTTTCAATATTATTGTTCCAGTCTTCCTGTTCTCATCGTCGGAGTGGACACATTGTTTGCAGAGCGCACAACCTATACTACATTGCATTTACGTCATTTAGCAGACGCTCTTATCCAGAGCGACTTACTACACATGTGAGAAACAAGTTTTGGTTTATTTAATTACATTCTACGAGTTCTGTCAATTTAGTCATTGTCTTTTGTTTGAAGCGCTTCTGTCAATGTTGAGTAAGGACGCACACGCATAGAAGTAGGCCTATAGGCTAGCTGGCCTGATTTACGCATAGAAGTAGGCCTATAGGCTAGCTGGCCTGATTTACCCATAGAAGTAGGCCTATAGGCTAGCTGGCCTGATTTACACATAGAAGTAGGTCTATAGGCTAGCTGGCCTGATTTACCCATAGAAGTAGGCCTATAGGCTAGCTGGCCTGATTTACCCATAGAAGTAGGCCTATAGGCTAGCTGGCCTGATTTACGCATAGAAGTAGGCCTATAGGCTAGCTGGCCTGATTTACCCATAGAAGTAGGCCTATAGGCTAGCTGGCCTGATTTACACATAGAAGTAGGTCTATAGGCTAGCTGGCCTGATTTACCCATAGAAGTAGGCCTATAGGCTAGCTGGCCTGATTTACACATAGAAGTAGGTCTATAGGCTAGCTGGCCTGATTTACACATAGAAGTAGGTCTATAGGCTAGCTGGCCTGATTTACACATAGAAGTAGGCCTATAGGCTAGCTGGCTTTCTGATTGGCTTAACACACCAACATGAATGACCTGTGGAGATTCTCAAAATAATGTTTTCTTCACCTCAAACAGCAAGCAAACAAAGTCTGTTTTTTTACATCCATTGAGAATGACAATAGTTCCTCAATGCATTTGAAAAATCTTTCCAGCTCTCTCCCTTTCGATGACCACTCAGCGTGAAATGGGAAAATGTCATGCTCTGATCCAGTGGAAAAGTCATAAAATAGGCCTACCTGATTACTTCTTATCAGTGCTTGGCTTGGACTGTAACAGGTTCCGGTACTCATTATGGGTGCCGGTACTGTTTATATTTAGGTGCAGGAGTTCCACAATACTTTTGAGCTAATATTCTATAAGAAGGACAGGAGCTCAAGCAGTAGAACATTTGAGGTTCCGGTACACTGCTCAGGTGAGCTCCCGCCCAAGTCAACCACTGCTTATTATCCCTTTGCTCAAATAGCCTACAGCTGATGTGTCTGTCCCAAGCTCACTGGTATGGGAAACTGAGGACCCAGAATATTTTATACAATTTTGCAAGTTTGCTAGCACATGCTTAGGGCTAAAGTTAATAGTTGATAAAAAAAATTATTAAAGTTCGTTGCAGACAGGCAACGTGATTTTTTTAAATATTTATTTTCATCGGGCTGCAATGTTTTTATTTGTTGGCTTTTTATATACATTTTTACATTTTAGTCATTTAGCAGACGCTCTTATCCAGAGCGACTTACAGTAGTGAATGCATACATTTCATACATTTTTTTCCGTACTGGTCCCCCCGTGGGAATCAACCCTGGCGTTGCAAACACCATGCTCTACCAACTGAGCCACACGGGACCTATTTTAACATAGTTGGTCAACGGCAATATAAGTTACTTCTTAGGTTTGTATCATTTTCATTTAGATTTGGGTATTATTTTGATTAAACTACATGACAATGATTTTAAGATAGGAAGACATTATCATAAATTAAATAAAACTGTTTCACGAAAATGTGCAAATGAAAACCGTAACTGGTACGCAGATCGGTAGAAATGGTAAGATAAATTGGCATTCAACATGAGAAAGGTTGTCGACTCCTTGTGTAGCTTATTACCGGCAACTTCAGGAGAGTAATCTCTCTATCTGTGAAAGCCAGCAGGAGGAGAATAGTTGGGTCAGTTTAAGGCTTTTTTCTTCTGGTTATCTAGATCTCTGGCACCCTCTTGAGGCATTTGTCTTATTTAATTCAATCATAAGCTTAAAGCATCAGAAAAGTTCAGTACATGTAGTTGATATTATTAACCAATAGGGTGTGTCTATCTATGGAAAAATAAACGTTTTTAAAATGTCCAACAATCGATTGGTCGAAAGAACACACGACTTTCGGGTTGACCAAGATTTGTTTTTGTCGGGGACAGCACTACAACACACACAACGTATGTCAACACACACAAAGCACATCAACACACACACAACACACGCCAACACACACAACGCACATCAACACACCAACACACAACGAACGTCAATACACACACACAACGCATGTCAACACACACACACACAGACTCACAGCTTCAATTCAGCACTGGGAATAAAGACAGTTTCAAAGAATGTTTTGAAACATCAGAGTTCATATCCACTGTGGACTAATTAGGAGTCAACAGTGTATAGTGTGTACTAACGACTACTGTGGCTGTATATCAGTGTATAGTGTTTACTAACAACTCCTATGGTTGTATATATGTGTATAGTGTGTACTAATGACTACTGTGCATGTATATCTGTGTATAGTGTGTACTAACGACTACTGTGCATGTATATCTGTGTACAGAGTGTACTAACAACTACTGTGCATGTATATCTGTGTGTAGTGTGTACTAACGACTACTGTTGTTGTATATCTGTGTGTACTAACAACTACTGTGCATGTACATCTGTGTACAGAGTGTACTAACAACAACTGTGCATGTATATCTGTGTATAGTGTGTACTAACGACTACTGTGCATGTATATCTGTGTATAGTGTGTACTAATGACTACTATGCGTGCATATCTGTAGCACTGACGGTGCAGTCTTCAGAGCAGGACGCGATGCAGTGGTCATCAAAGGGATTCCACTTGACATCCAACACCCTGGCACTGTGACCACACACCCTGGGGTGTTGGGGGTCTACTTTACCAGTCTGGAGAGAACGAGGAGGTGAGGAAGGAGAAGAAGAAAGCCAGGAGAAAGAAGAGGAGGTGAGGAAGAGGAGAGAGAGGAGGGATACAAATAATGCTTAAAAAGAGATCAGGAGAGTGAACATACAACATGATGTATAATGCATTCACTAGGCTTCACTAGGCTTCACTAGTCAAGCAATAATTTAACATACACACGACCAAATTAGACCTGTAAAAATCATCTGACAGCGGGAAGAGGAAGTGGTGTAAACAGGAAATTACATAAACAGGAAGTGAGATCACTCAGTAACTTGGGAGAGGCTATACCAAAGACGATGGATATACAGACAAGATGTATATCTCTCCACCCTAACAATGGAATGGGAGTTGTTGTCCACAAAGCGGTACAGCGGGCTGTCCAGCTTAAACCTATCCTTTCTTTGGATTGGTGGATACATCTCATTATTGTAATCCGTTTTTAAATATTCGATTAGGGTTGTTGAGGGAGTAGCTAGATAGTGTGGCTAATATCATGGCCAGTAAGGGGAGGGATGTAGCTAGCTAGTGTAGCTAATATCAGGCCAGTAAGGGGAGAAGTAGCTAGCTAGTGTAGCTAATATCAGGCCAGTAAGGGGAGGGATGTAGCTAGCTAGTGTAGCTAATATCAGGCCAGTAAGGGGAGAAGTAGCTAGCTAGTGTAGCTAATATCAGGCCAGTAAGGGGAGGGATGTAGCTAGCTAGTGTAGCTAATATCATGGCCAGTAAGGGGAGAAGTAGCTAGCTAGTGTAGCTAATATCAGACCAGGGTGACAGGCTTTTGTAGTCCAATAAAAACGGAATGATTCTTAACAAATCTCCCGACTTCAGCAGACAAGTTTTAAATTGTTGAACAAGTTTCTAGCCACAACCATAAACTAACTGGCTGGACATGGCTCATAAGGATGACTGACTGAAACCGAATCCCGTTTTTGTCGATCCCCACTCAAGTTTTTCGCTGTGTAAACATGCATCATCAAAATTTTTTTTTGGGGGGGACACCAGGCGTGTCAGTATAGCCTCTCCCCGGTAACGTACGTGATGGATGGAGAGGACCAAGAAAGCACCGCCCCCGGAACATTCCGTTACTATGGCAATGAAGCGTGGGTTGACGGAGCAGTAGTGGTTGTCATGGACGCTGTGTGTGATCGGGATTCCGTGGTAACCGTGATCTTTGGTGGAGGCCTTACCGTAGACGTGACGGAACTTAGAACTACGGTACGGAGGGCACCATGACATCTAAGAAGAGGAGGAAGATTACAATGTTAATGATGATGATGATGATGATGGTGGTTATACGTGAACAGGTGGATACACACAGGTGGTTCAGCTTGTGGGTGTCCCTCATATACACTGTTATTGAGAGGTCCAGTTGGACAACACAGTGGTGTGTGTGTGTGTGTGAGAGAGAGAGAGAGAGAGAGAGTGAAGGAGTGAGAGAGAGAGAGAGAGAGAGTGAAGGAGTGTGTGAGAGAGAGACAGAGAGAAAGAGACAGAGAGAGAGAGAGTGAGGGTGTGAGAGAGAGAGAGAGACAGAGAGTGAAGGAGTGAGGGTGAGAGAGAGACAGAGAGAGACAGAGAGAGAGAGTGTGTGAGAGAGAGTGAGAGAGAGACAGAGAGAGAGAGTGAGAGAGAGAGAGTGAAGGAGAGAGAGAGAGAGAGAGAGAGAGAAAGAGAGAGGTTACTCATGTTTTGCCTGTCCATATCGTCTTCCTATAATAAGACTAAGAATAGACTAACCTTTCTATTGTCCTATTGACTTCTCTCATACATAATGTATCGTTTTCCTCCTGGTTTACTGTGTGTTCTTAGTGAATCTTTAATCCGTAACACCTTCTCCCGTTGCCCGACTGGCACAACAAACAATGGCACACACACAACCTTTGACGTTTGAACTTTAGGGACGACAATAGAGTCGATAGTGCAATAAGTAATGGACGACAACACAAAGCAACATATGAACAACTAGTATTACCTCTAAGCAGGAATGGAAATTAAGCTAGCCAGCTGGCTAGTACTTTTCAGACTGGAAAAGACTAGCTCTGTGGCTAATTATGTCTTTTCAAGTACCGTATCGTACAGTTTGGACCTAATGTTTCCTGGGCTAGTAGAAATCACAGTCTATTAGCCCAGCTGGCCAGTGCCCAAAATCCTTACGTTTCATCAATGTCTCTAAGAATAGATATAGCCTAAGACTGTGTTAGTCCACTGAGCTAAATATTACCTAGAGGGATCTGAGGCAAGGTAAGAGTGTTGGGGTCACCAGTATTGATTTGGGTTTGACCCCTCACTCACTACCTCACCTGCACAGCAGGTTACTCACAAAACCACAAAACATCGTTATCGACAGCGCCTTTACAAAGCGTTCACAACCCCTTTACCGTTTCCACATGTTGTTGTTGTTACAGCCTGAATTTAAAATGGATTACATTTATTTTTTTACATCACTGGCCTACACACAACACAATACCACATGATGTCAAAGTCAAATTATGTTATTTTTAATTATTTTTTTTAAAACAAATTTATGAAAAATGAAAAGCTGAAATGTCGTGTGTCAATAACTTTTCAACTCATTTGTTACGACAAGCCTACATTTTATTTATTTATTTTATTTAACTAAATAAATTTATGAGTAAAAATGTGCTAAATTCAACAACAACAAAAAGTAACATAATAAGTAGCATGGACTCACTCTGTGTGCAATAATAATAATGTGCAACATGATTTTTGAATGACTACCTCATCTCTGTATCCCCACACATACAGATAATTGTAAGGTCCCTCAGTCGGGCAGTGAATGTCAAACACAGATTCAACCAAAGACCAGGGAGGTTTTCCAATGCTTCGCAAAGAAGGGCACCTATTGGTAGATGGGTAAAAATACAAAAAAAGCAGACATTGAATATCCCTTTGAGCATGGTGAAGTTATTAATTACACTTTGGATGGTGTATCAATACACTCAGTCACTACAAAGATACAGGCGTCTTTCCTAACTTAGTTGTCGGAAAGGAAGGAAACCTCTCAGGGATTTCACCATGAGGTCTATGGTGACTTTAAAATAATGACAGAGTTTAATGGTTGTGATAGGAGAAAACTGAGGATGGATCAACAACATTGTAGTTACTCCACAATACTAACCTAATTGACAGAGTGAATACAAATATTCCAAAACATGCATCCTGTTTGCAACAAGGCACTAAAGTAAAACTGCAAAAAAATGTGACAAAGCAATTCACTTTTTGTCCTGAATACAAAGTGTTATGTTTGGGGAAATTCCAATACAACACATTACAGAGTACCACTCTTCATATTTTCAAGTATAGTGGTGGCTGCATCATGTTATGAGTATACTTGTTATCATTAAGGACTGGGGAGCTTTTCAGGATAAAAAAATTAATAGAATTGAACTAAGCACAGGCAAAATCCTAGAGGAAAACCTGGTTCAGTCTGCTTTCCACCAGACACTGGGAGATGAATTCACATTTCAGCAGGTCAATAACCTAAACCACAAGGCCAAATCTACACTGGAGTTGCTTACCAAGAAGACAGTGAATATTCCTGAGTGGCTGAGTTAGAGATTTTACTTTAATCTGCCTGAAAACATATCGCAAGACCTGAAAATGGCTGTCTAGCAATGATCAACAACTAATTTGACAGAGCTTGAAGAATTTTGAAAACAGTAATGGGAATACATTGTACAATCCAGGTGTAGGAAGCTCATTAGAGACTTACCCAGAAAGACTCACAGCTCTTAGAGACTTACCCAGAAAGACTCACAGCTCTTAGAGACTTACCCAGAAAGACTCACAGCTCTTAGAGACTTACCCAGAAAGACTCACAGCTCTATTGACTCAGGGTTGTGAATACTTATGTAAATGAGATATTTCTGTATTTAATTTTCAATAAATTTGCAAAAAATGTCTAAAAACATGTTTTCACTTTGTCATTATGGGATATTGTTGTGTGTAGATGGGTGAGACATTTATTTTATTTAATCCATGATGAATTCAGGCTGTAACACAACAAAATGTGGAATAAGTCAAAGTGGTATGAATACTTTCTGAAGGCACAGTATATACAGTACTGTTGCAACCAATATGCCCTGGAATTGTGACAATATAATAATAGACGCTAATTTATCCAAAGCGACATGTATGCATGCATTTGTTATGGGTGATACCAGGAATCAAACCCACTCTCTTGGAGTTGCAATGCTCTACCAACTGAGCTACGGAAGTCCACGCGTCAACATAGCCTGACTAGTATCAATAAGGGTTCACCTGTTTGCTTTTCTGTTCAACCATCAGACAGACGCTTTGAAAAACATCAACAAGTGTCCAAAACGGGAGTTTAAAAAGCCATCGCCATAATTATGTCAGTCTTACCTTTGAGACAGTCCTATATCCAGAGCCTCCGATACAATAATCACCTTATAGCATCTCATAGACTAACGGACGCTCTCTCTCTCTCTCTGTGTGTGTGTGTGTGTTTTCTGGCTGAGCACGGGGCGTGGCGTGTCTTAAATCATTGGGTCGGCCGGGCAGGCAGGCAGGCAAGGCAGGCAGGCAGGCAGGCAAGGCAGGCAGGCAGGCAGGCAGGCAGGGAGACAGGCAGGCAAGGCAGGCAGGCAGGCAGGCAGGCAAGGCAGGCAGGCAGGGAGACAGGCAGGCAGGCAGACAGGCAGGCAGGCAGGCAGGCAGGCAGGCAGGCAGGCAGGCAGGCAGGCAGGCAGGCAGGCAGGCAGGCAGGGCGGAGGTTTTGTATCGCGGCGGTCATGCATAAATAACACCGCAGGCTACAATACAGACACATCACTTCACAGGACGTTGTTTGATTATTATGATTTAATTTCATAACAATAGTCAGTCACACTACTATTAAAAACAGCATAACATAACCACTCATTCTACCCCTTGACTTACCCCACATGTTGTTGTTACAGCCTGAGTTACATTTGATTAAATTGATTTCCCATCCATCTACACACAATACCCCATAATGACGAAGTGAAAAACATGTTTAGACATTTTTGTACATTTATTGAACATGAAATACAAAAAATGTCTCATTTGCATTAGTATTCACACACCCTGAGTCAATACATGTTAGAATCACCTTTAGCAGCAAATACAGCTGTGTCTTTCTGGGTAAGTCTCTAAGAGCTGTGAGTCATTCTGGGTAAGTCTCTAAGAGCTGTGAGTCTTTCTGGGTAAGTCTCTAAGAGCTGTGAGTCTTTCTGGGTAAGTTTCTAAGAGCTGTGAGTCTTTCTGGGTAAGTCTCTAAGAGCTGTGAGTCTTTCTGGGTAAGTTTCTAAGAGCTGTGAGTCTTTCTGGGTAAGTCTCTAAGAGCTGTGAGTCTTTCTGGGTTGTACAATATTTGCACATTATTTTTCAGAAAATTCTTCAAACCTCTGTCAAATTGTTTGTTGATCATCGCTAGACAACCATTTAAGTCTTGCCATGCCATAGATTAAAAAAAAATCGCACCAATTTCGTGAGATACAGTATTGTCCCATCGCTGCAACTCCTGTACGGTCTCGGGAGAGGCTAAGATCGAGAGCCATGTGTCCTCTGAAACACGACCCTGCCAAGCCTCACTGCTTCTTGACACACTGCTCGCTTAACCTGGAGAAGACACAGGGCTCCCCTAACCCGGGCAACCCTGTGCTAATTGTACGCCGCCTCATGGGTCTCCCAGTCATGGCCGGCTGTGACACAGCCTAGGATCGAACCCGGGTCTGTAGTGACGCCTCAAGCACTGCGACTAAGTGCCTTAGGCCGCTGCTCCACTTGGGAGGCCCAAGCCAATTTAAGTCAAAACTGTAACTAGGCCACTCGGGAATATTCAGTGTTGTCTTGGTAAGCAACTCCATTGTAGATTTGGCCTTGTGTTTTAGGTAATTGTCCTGCTGAAAGGTGAATTCATCTCCCAGTGTCTGGTGGAAAGCAGACTGAACCAGGTTTTCCTCTAGTATTTTGACTGTGCTTAAAGCTGTATTCAGCCACCACCATGCTTGAAATTATGAAGAGTGGCACTCAGTGATGTGTTGTGTTGGATTTGCACCAGACATAACACTTTTATTGAGGATATAAAGTTGATTTCTTTGCCACATTTTTAGCAGTTTTACTTTACTTCCTTATTGCAAACAGGATGCATGTTTTTGAATATTTTTTATTCTGTACAGGCTTCCTTCTTTTCACTCTGTCATTTAGGTTAGTATTGTGGAGTAACTACAATGTTGTTGATCCATTTTCAGTTTTCTCCTATCACAGCCATTCAACTCTGTAACTGTTTTAAAGTCAACATAGACCTCATGGTGAAATCCCTGAGTGGTTTCCTTCCTCTCTGGCAACTGAGTTAGGAAGGACACCTGTATCTTTGTAGTGACTGGGTGTATTAATACACCATCCAAAGGGTAATTAATAACGTCACCATGCTCAAAGGGATATTCAATGTCTGCTTTTTTTTTATTTTTACCCATCTACCAATAGATGTCCTTCTTTGCGAGGCATTGGAAAACCTCCCTGGTCTTTGTGGTTGAATCTGTGTTTGAAATTCACTGCTTGACTGAGAGACCTTACAGATAATTGTATGTGTGGGATACAGAGATAAGGTAGTCATTCAAAAATCATGTTAAACACTATTATTAGTCTATGCAACTTGTGACTAAGCACGTTTTAATTCCTGAACTTATTTAGGCTTGCCATAACAAAGGGGTAGAATACTTATTGGCTGACGACATTTCAGCTTTTCATTTTTTTTTTAACATTTCTAAAAATATAATTCTACTTTGACATTATGGGGTAATGTGTGCAGGCCAGTGACACAAAATCTCAATTTAATCAATTTTAAATTCAGGCTGTAACAACAACAAAATGTGGAAAAAGTCAAGAGGTGTGAATACTTTCTGAAGGCACTGTATCTGGTAAAGTGGTGTCCCATACACGTAGGCCTATCTGGAGTCTGGAACACCTATCTGGAGTCTGGAACACCTTGTCTGGAGTCTGGAACACCTTGTCTGGAGTCTGGAACACCTTGTCTGGAGTCTGGAACACCTTGTCTGGAGTCTGGAACACCGTGTCTGGAGTCTGGAACACCGTGTCTGGAGTCTGGAACACCTTGTCTGGAGTCTGGAACACCTTGTCTGGAGTCTGGAACACCGTGTCTGGAGTCTGGAACACCGTGTCTGGAACACCTATCTGGAGTCTGGAACACCGTGTCTGGAACACCTATCTGGAGTCTGGAACACAGTGTCTGGAACACCTATCTGGAGTCTGGAACACCGTGTCTGGAACACCTATCTGGAGTCTGGAACACCTTGTCTGGAACACCTTGTTTGGAGTCTGGAACACCTTGTCTGGAGTCTGGAACACCTTGTCTGGAACACCTATCTGGAGTCTGGAACACCTTGTCTGGAGTCTGGAACACCTTGTCTGGAACACCTATCTGGAGTCTGGAACACCTTGTCTGGAGTCTGGAACACCTATCTGGAGTCTGGAACACCTATCGGGAGTCTGGAACACCGTGTCTGGAACACCTATCTGGAGTCTGGAACACCTTGTCTGGAACACCTTGTCTGGAGTCTGGAACACCTTGTCTGGAACACCTATCTGGAGTCTGGAACACCTTGTCTGGAGTCTGGAACACCTTGTCTGGAGTCTGGAACACCTTGTCTGGAGTCTGGAACACCTATCTGGAGTCTGGAACACCTTGTCTGGAACACCTTGTCTGGAGTCTGGAACACCTTGTCTGGAGTCTGGAACACCGTGTCTGGAACACCTTGTCTGGAGTCTGGAACACCGTGTCTGGAGTCTGGAACACCTTGTCTGGAGTCTGGAACACCTTGTCTGGAGTCTGGAACACCTTGTCTGGAGTCTGGAACACCTTGTCTGGAGTCTGGAACACCTTGTCTGGAGTCTGGAACACCTTGTCTGGAGTCTGGAACACCTTGTCTGGAGTCTGGAACACTGTGTCTGGAGTCTGGAACATCATGTCTGGAGTCTGGAACACCTTGTCTGGAGTCTGGAACACCTTGTCTGGAGTCTGGAACACCTCGTCTGGAGTCTGGAACACCTCGTCTGGAGTCTGGAACACCTTGTCTGGAGTCTGGAACACCTTGTCTGGAGTCTGGAACACCTTGTCTGGAGTCTGGAACACCGTGTCTGGAGTCTGGAACACCGTGTCTGGAGTCTGGAACACCTTGTCTGGAGTCTGGAACACCTTGTCTGGAGTCTGGAACACCGTGTCTGGAGTCTGGAACACCGTGTCTGGAACACCTATCTGGAGTCTGGAACACCGTGTCTGGAACACCTATCTGGAGTCTGGAACACAGTGTCTGGAACACCTATCTGGAGTCTGGAACACCGTGTCTGGAACACCTATCTGGAGTCTGGAACACCTTGTCTGGAA